>NW_027286841.1:1427500-1585000 GCF_022747635.1 Hetaerina americana
ATGCTTCCCCGCCCCTTGAGATGCAGTTGGCCATCGCCAGGGGTTGGGCGGAGGGGCACTGATCGGTTCGTTGCCGGGCGACCGACGGCCTCCCCTTCTGGAACACCCGCACCCAGTGACTGCCCCGCTGTGTCGCGGCCCTCCTTTTCTTTACGTGCTCGGTGGAGCGCGAAAATTGTATCGCTGTGAGTCAGAGGCAAGAGGCGAGACGCGGTAGGTAAGGTGCGAGGGGCGGAGGGAGGGAGGTGGGAGGAGGCGGGCGGGGGAGAGGAGGGAAGGGGTCTGGGAGAACGACGAACCCGCCGCGGTTCGCTGAGGTACTGTCACCCGAGTGACGAGGTGCCACGCAAAGCGATGGTGTTACTTTCCCATATACAAGATATAAATCACGTACCCTGATTTTGCACCACATTCAGAAACGGCATAGATACTACATAAAAATTATGTATTTTTAGTACCCTAAAAGCCCCCGCTAGGATGTGTGGCAGGGGGTGAATACGCAGCAAACTAATTTCGACTCGAGTATTTTTACCCCAACCGTAGTCGGACAATTTACTCTCTCATCCATTATTATTCATGGAAAAAATGGCATCTTAAATCTATCTGTTCTGCACTTAATCCTTCTAATTTTATTCACATGTTCTCTCCTACCGTAGTACGTGGGGGAAATAATTCATCTTCAACATCAATGCTAAGGAGATCTCCTTCCAGTTTATGCAAGAGATTGAATCCGTAATTTAACCTTCGCTCCGTGAGTGATTCTCAGCCTAGCTGCTCTAATATTTTGGATACGCTACTCAGTTTATCATAACAACGTTTTGCATATCTAGCTCCTCTACCCAATTCGGCAATCAATCCAGCTTCGTAGTAAGGATCCCATATACTAGCAGCATATTCTAAATGACGCCTAACCAGCGAAAGATAGCATTTTCATTTGACCTTTTCATCACATTTACCATGTACTCTTATATTAAACTCTATTTTTTTGTTAGGTTGTCCACATATTCCCCGTCTGTGTTTCACCCAGGAGAGATCGTGAGTGAGGGTAACGCCCAAGTATTTAATCGAATCTACATATTCAATTTCGGGTAGACGTTCGGCGGGGAATTGCACTTTTTTCGAATATTCATCATTACGCACTTCTTTAAGTTTGATTCTAATTGCCAAGTGTCACAGCAGCGATGTATATAATTTAGGGTCATTTGACAAAGCTGCAGTGTCCTCAGGCTAACGGATATCAGGGCACAGACGCTGCATCGTCGGCAAATAAACGTATCTTATTAGTGACTACGGAGTCAGTTTACCGCCACACAATCGCACCGAAAAATATCGTATCGAAAGTGTGTGCTGAAATTCTGTTCTTTCATTGTTTAGAGAAATACATGTTCAATTGCATGTGTGAAACATTACGAGATTCCGAAACTTTCTAGAACTGAGAATTTTCGGTTTTTTTGTCAGATTAATCAGTAATATGTTTCATAAACTTTCGTTTTCGGAAAAAACACAAAACTCCATCGGACCGAGTTGACGCTGATGTATAAACTTTTCTCACTGATGCCGTCTCCGTTTAACTGCAAAATAAAACTATATTTTATTCAATTGATAGCCCTGGTATGTGCTTTGGGATAAAATGCTCAAAGAGCACTATACTATATATAGTCTACTATATAAATTGCCGAAATTAACCGAGTCATAGGAGTGCATAAGTTTACATAGAGGGCCTCTGCGTAGCCGAACTACGAAATAACCAAGACAACCAATACTCCTGCAAGAATTCTGTTACAATGTGCTAGCGATTGTACCAGAGCATGAAATAACGTGAAATGCCGAAAAGAATCAGTCTTATACCTTGTTCTAAGGTCTGGACAGGAGTTTGGTGTCATTTCATGTGGGAAAATAAACCACAGCATTGAAATCATTCCTCCGTTTAAGATAAATTTCTCTCTTCTCTCCATTTTTCCGCGTAGTAAATGAACGTAGTTATTATTATTATTATTAAAATTTACATGTGAAGATAGACAGTGTCAGGTGGCACAAAAGTCTCAAGTAATCACAAAAGATAACAGATAAAATCAGTCCGTAAAACAAAAGTACACTTAAAGGAAACTTCCAAACACAAATCTCTAACACAAAACAAGAAAATCCCCAGCTCACTATCATTGATTTATAGCAATACTAAAAATGTGTAGATAATATGAATAACTGATTTAAATTTATTTTACGACCAGGTTTCGATGTATTACATCATCATCAGGTCGTAAAATAAATTTTATCCATTGGAATAGTGCCACTACCAGTTATTCATTATGTTCGCTTTCCATCATATCACTCCTGAAACTACTCAATGAGAAGGCATTTAGCGCGTGGAATACGTTTTTTCCCATCAATATTTTTAGCTTCCTTAAATAAGTGAAAGATTTTTGAACTTGAATGCTGGCCTAATTCGGCAAGATGCACGTATTTTCAGTCCGTCGACTCAGCTAATTTAAATATCTCAATTCAAATATACAAACGAAATTTTCTTTTTAAGATATAGAGAATCATGAAAAGGTGAGAAACATGGATGGAATGGAAAACAGACAATGGAAATTGTATGGGCATAGTAGAAGGGGCAGGGGGACGGCTGTTGGGAGAAATTCAAAGAAGTTTTAACAAGTAACATTTTGTTTTTTAACTTTATATCAGCAATGGCTTCCTCGCCTTAGGTTTTAAAATGATCTTCGATGTGCATCTAAAGCCCAGGCAAACTTTCGAAAATCACTTTTTTCCCCATTGCAAATCATTTATCCTAGATAAGGGAACCCTTAAATTGTCCCTATAATAATAATTGAAATTAACTTTAAAAATTTATTCCAATTGTCTCACTCACCTAGTGAGGCATTTCCAAATTTCATTCCAGAAGTGCTCTATTGGTAGCCGGGATAAAATCCTTATCATTCGCGAAAACTGTTGAATTTGAATGAAAAAAGGAATGAATAAGTATTGGATGAATGGAAGTGAATCGAAGCAAAACGAAAGAATATCGGTCGAAAGTTCATTCCTGCATGAAACGTGATAACTGAGAGCATATGGAATTTTCACAAAAATCGCTTTATTTATTATCGTTTTCATGTATTTTCCCGAATCAGTAAATTATAATATGTGCGTAGTTTTATCTTGGTACGTAATTAAATTGGCTAGCGCCAATTTTCTTCGAAGTAATTTAGAATTATTTTATCTTTCCCCTCGTATGCCTTGCGATTCGATCGATCGACTGTTTCCAAAGCATCGGCGAGATCCCTATACATTCAGTCGTTTCCTTACGTAAATGCGATCGGGTCACTTCTTGACACTTCTTCCGTCCCGCCTACCCAGTTCCGTCCCCTATACCTTTTGAATACAATATCCAGTCAAAAATTTCAAATTTGTATGTCATTTCCCCGATTTTTCAGGGCTTACACCCGCATCCAGTTTTTTAAAATTTATTTATCCTTTCCCTTTTTCCCTTAATTTTCATTGTTTGAAAATAAAAAAAATGTGTTGATGTCAAATGCTTTTTCTTTACGTCTTTAAACTCAATGACAAGTATTCGGAAATTCGTTTTTCACTGTTCACATCAAAATGACGTTTCTTATCGTTGCTTACAGTGGACTCACTTTGAATTTTTTTATTTATTGACTTTTTTAATTTAAAAAATCAGAATTATTTCTTTTGATATTCTAAATAGTACTCCAGCATCAATGCAGTTAACCTGCTTCTTGTTGTGAAAGCAGAAACATCCCCTATAGCCTTTTTCTTTCGCTAAAAAAATATTCATCGTCCTTGTGAAATGTTTAAAATTATTTCCATATGACATTTCTTTATTGGGAAAGAAGTGAAGTATCGATACATGCAGAGACTGTCTGCGCTTGGACGCTGAATGAAAATTGTTGGTATATAAAAACTACCTTCACGGAAATACCGCGAAGGCGCATTAAATTTTTTTTTTCTTCAAAGAGGTTCAATGAACAAAAATAGTGTCTACATTTATCGCTTTGAGAGTTTGTCTCACTCCTTTTATCGGCGCGGCCCAATTTTTCTCTCTAGCTTGGGGTTTACATAATTATCTGTGTGTTCTAATTCCTTTCGTGTTGGCCGGTCCCATATCAGTCGGGATTCCTATTTGTTTCCTTCGAAGTAGATGGGCCCCAAATCTAAACCTGACTTAATAAGACCGACTAATTTGAGCACTGTCACACCCACTCTCACGAAATGCATTTTATACATGTTATATAAAACATATCGGGAAAAGTTTCGGAAAAATAGATTTATTTCATATATTAATACAATACCTTTAGAGTCTTCTGAGTACATCCCTTCGACACACTTTTCCCCGCGGCTTTTCCACGACAGGCTCCCTGGCAGGCGAATACTGGAGGGTCCCTAATGGTTCGCGTGCAAGTTTATTTGACGGCGATTAGGGTCCCAAATGAGTTGTCCTTTGGGGGAGGATTTCACTTTTATAAAATAGCCTGCTGGTCTATATTCAATGCTGTAACGGGGTCGGAGAATCTTTGCGATGTCGTTTTTCGTCAGAGAGTCGGTCACCTTGAAGCCTCAAGCGGTCAAAACCTTCGGGACGAGTCAAGCGCAGATCTTTCGCATCGCCAAATTTTCAGTGATAATGGGGTGCACTGTCATCGTATCGATGTCAATATACGATCTACGATCCTGCGATCACATTTAACTGTCTGTATGTAAACAGCGTTGTACGTTGTCGCCGGTTCTTGACGCCGATAGCCGTCCAGCGCGGGGCTCGTCCTCCGCACTCTCTCGGCCATCTTTGAAGAGCTTGCGCAACTTAAAAACTGCAGTATGTGACATGCTTCCATCTTAGAACACTTGGCGAATGATGCTCAGATTCTACGTACCTGATTTCCTCTTTCCAACAGAAAATTTGATGGCTATTCAATCGTTCGTTGCAGTTTGCCCCCGCACCAAGTCATTCGACAGGGTTGCACTAAAAACAATATATAGCCGGAACGAACGCTCGCAGGTGATTAGCGCTTGGAGGGTTTGAAGGTCAGGCCGCCCACCACCGAGCCTGTTCGGTGCAACCTACAATCACGTAAAGGAAGAAATGTTCCCGATGCTTTTTACATAAAACTTGCAGTTTCGTCTTTATTTGCAGAATTGTGTGATGATAATGCATTCCGATTCCGTTCAAAACTCTCACTCTTACAATCAGTCCTGGACGGTTGCGGGTGACCAGGGAGGTGGATGCCGAGGTCGAGGCCGTTGGAGGAAGATAACGAAGGTCCCAAGCCAACCCCGTCCCTCCGCTGTTGCGCAACGTCCTGACCTCTTCAAGTCAGCCGGAGACAAATTGCAAAATATATTTACCATACGATTCCAAACGTTAAGAGCTGGAGTATTGATTACTTTTTCCTTTCGCAGAGCTATTGTGTCATTATTCTGGCATATAATCAGTTTGTTCCCTTTCTCTGATACGGGGATGAATAGGAAATCAGTAATGAATACGTGCTCATTGGCCTTAGCCCGAGGATTACCTAAGATTTATTGATTATTGCCGCTGGGTAATACCACTTGTCCTCTTTAAAGCCCTTGACCACCATTGTTTGTCCTGAAAAGGATAGTGACATCATTTTATTTCAAACGGCACTTCATTTTTTTTGACGTAGTTGTTTAGGATGCTTTGTCAGGCAAGTTTCTCTCATGATTTGCTTTCATTAAAGACATCATAGTGGGAGGTATTGCTTCAGGGAAATAGGATACATTATACTTTTTGAATTCTTTAAATAAAATAATAATGCATTTTTTTTAGGGAGGCGGAGAAATTAACTAGCGAGGGTGAATCGTTTAAAAATTTTGCATAAAATATTCTGGCCCACTTAACCCAAGTGGCTCTTGAGCTTTCTTTAATTCAAGGATTTGAATTGCGGATTTTAACGCTCTCACCGTGACATGTCTGGGCAGAGGCTAAATTCAAAGTTAAAAGAGTGCCAAGCATCGATCGATACACTTATTCTCGAGGCAGCAGAGTGATAAAATTGTAATGAATGAGGCATTGAATGAAAAAGGTACAAATAGAAGATAATTGTCATGAGATGAGAAAGGGGAAAGGATGAGATTTTCCATCTGGTTTAATACTCAAATACTTGTGATCCCGTGCATGTAGATAGAGAGAATAGGTGAAAGACGTTTATGGTCAATATTAGCACACATTTATTGGCAGTGGTCAGTACTTTTCTAACCCGAAATAAAAATAAATAGGGTTGATGAAGGATGAGTATAGAAGAATTGGAGCCGTTACTTTTTCCACGAACAGTAAATAATGACGCTAAGGGAAAATAAATTGAACGGTACATTCGAAATCAATAATTCCTACAATCATGAAACTATTTCGGGGAAAAATCGATGTGATACGTGGCTTTGTTTTGATACATCTGGAGTTTACGGCAAGAGTGTTTTAAGTAGAAGATATCATTTGGCCATTTCTTAATTAATAAAGCTTTAAAATTTGCTTATCGTCTTAATTGAGGAAGGATTAAGTCTCTTATAGCCCCTTCTTCCACCTCACATTACAGACATTACAATGAAGACAATTACCTAAAAGCTAGCCCTAGATGGAGGAAAATCCACCCAAGCGGGAATCGAACCCGCGACCTCTAGGTTGGTAGGACGAGGACGTTAACCCGCCGCCACCGAGGCCACGATAAGTGGGTGAGCAACTTTATGAAAGGATTAGAGGTGGGTTAGTTTGTCTCAACACGAAGTAAAGGAATCAAGGACTCGACAATAAACAGAGAAGAGAGAAAATAACTACGGCAACGTGATCTTAATGTGGAATTTCGGGATTGAAGAGAAAGTGTGACATCTCTTGAAGTAACGAGAACGTAATTAGGTACAAAAAATAGAACGCAAGTTGTTGAATAGGTGAGATCGAGGATGGTGATCGACTTGATAGAATGGTTGATGTAAATTGAACATCAATCGATATTACAGCTTGCCGAGGGCAAATGAATCCTATTGGTGATCCGAAAATGACGCATCTTTCCTCGGTATGCCCAAGTAATGCTGGCGGAAGAAGACGTGTTAGGCTCAGTAATACGACGGTAGGTTCAAAACTAATGCACACATGCTTGTAGATCACAAATAAAATAAATGGCAAGATCGGGCAAAAAGTACACTGAAATACAATTCTTAAGTTTCAAAATCATATATTTAGGTTTCAACATAGCCACCGTTAAGGCTAACATGTTTCTCCCAACGTGTAACACGTTTTGTTATTCCGTCACTGAAAAACTGCTCTGACCTTTCTCGAATCCAGGACTAGACAGCTGCCTTCACCTCATCGTCCGTCCGAGGTGTAATGATTACCCTTGAGGTGTCTCTTGGGTTGAGGAAAGAAATAAATATCGCAAAGCGGAAGATCGGGGGAATAAGGAGGGTGTGGAGTTGGTTCAAATTTCAGGTTTCGCAGAGCCTCTCCAGTTGCGCGCGAGGTGTGCGGACGAGCGTTGTCATGTTGCAAGATTATTGGCGTCAGGCTGCCTTTAACGCGACAAATTTCTTCTTCCTTGGATATTCCAATATGGTTTCGAATACGCTTTTGAGTGATTCGTCGGTCATTTTGAATCAAATCTTCGACGAGTTTGCGATGTGTATCGTCTGTGGCAGTGATCTGACGTCCACTGCTGTTTTCATCAACAATTATGGCATTTCCAGGCTCGCAACCACGAAATTTTACCACCCATCGATTTCCAGAAGATCTATCAACAGTATCGCTAACATAAATAACCTTTAAACGACGATGAATCACCTCAGCAGGAGTCACTTTTTATGTCACGCTGTTTAACTCGCGATGGCATTTCTTTAGAACACGTCTCCATACTTCCGCTTCTCTCAATACACTGGATGAATGAAACGACCTCAAACCCACGCATGCGTGTTGAGGGGGAATGTTAATTTCACATACCACCAAGAGTGCACCTGAAGGTCATTTTGTGTCTGGCCGACAAGTATGTGTACATTAGTTGTCAGCCTACTCTCGTGTATAGGAATCATCTCCAAAGCTTGTGCAAATTCGTCGATGGAATGGTGGGAGGAAGAGGGGTCAGGAGTCCAAATAGGGATCGTATTAGGCGTTATCTGATTGGAATTTCCGTATTTTACAATGATAAAAATTCAACTTACCTTTCAGTGAAGAGATTGCAAACGTTACTGAACGCCTCAATAGAATTAATTTGAGTACAATGAAAGGAATATTAATCGATTGGTGCGTGCCCCCTGCCACACACTGCCAGGGTGTGTGGCAGGGGGTGAATACACACCAGAATAATTTTACTCGAACATGACCCTACCGCGGTCGGACAATGTCATTCTGATCCCTTATCGTTCGTGAAATAAATGACATCTTAATCTATCTCTTCTAATATCTCTAAATTTACTAGTATGATCTCTCCTAACGTATTACGATGAGGGCAATAACACAGTTTTCATTATCACTGCTAAAAAGACCTTCCAATTTTTGCAAGAGATTTAATCCGTAATTTATCCTTCTCTCCACGAGTGATTCTCAGCCTAGCTGCTCTAATATTTTGGATACGTCACTAAGTCTTTCATAACAACGTTTTACGAATCTTGCTCCTCTACGCTGCACGCTATCCCATCCGGCAATCAACCCAACTTCGCGAGGACCCCATAATATACTTGCAGCATATTCTAAATTAGGCCTAACTAGTGAAAGATGACTATTCCATTTGACCTTTTCATCACATTCACCGAGTACTCCTCTAATAAATCCTAATTTTTTGTTTGCTAGTCCACATATTCCCCGTATTTGTTTCACCTAGGAGAGATCGTGAGTTAGGGTAACGCCCAGGCATTTAATTGAGTCTACACATTCCATTTCGGTGGCCTCAATTTAGTCTCCGTTTCCTTTCGAAGGAGTGAATGCTCTTTCACACCGTTCTCAGAACTCAAGTGACGGACAATATTCATGGTTCTGTTGAATAAAATTCCTCTCCAATTTCAAGAACTACACCATAACACTGATATCCTCACACGTCCTTAAACACGATTTCGTTTGCCTTTGAGAAAATGCAGCCAAGGTTGTTCGTGTCCTTCATGCATCTCTTGGACCACACGTCGACTGTGGGAATGACTGGAGTGAATTTACCCTCCGTGAGATAAATCTAATTGTCCAAATACGGTAAACCCCGTAACTGTGTGCTTATAATACTCAAGCCTTTTCTTGTGGATTCGGGTGATAGTATACAGTGAACATAATGGCCGAGGAATAAAGGCAAGTACTTCATCCCCAAATCTGAGGCAACCGGTAGTGCTAAACGTTGACGAAGTGCGTTTACCTTGTAACTTTATCTTCCAGCTAGCCATATGATGGTGGGGATTATTGATAAGGTGAATCGGGTCAATATTAAATCAGCACCGATTCCATAACCCTTCCATCGGCTTCCCAATTTTGATGAGTTTTCGCTCGACCATTCCTTTTCGGAATGCCCTCGCGCTTTCAACGTTTTACGGAGGGCCTTCGAGGGGTTCGATAAGTCAATAAAGGATAAATAAATAAGTAAAGGGTTGGCAAAGAACAGATAGATTTGTGTAGAACAGATAGATTTTAGATGCCATTTTTTCAAGAACGATAGGGGATCATGATAAAATTGTTCGACCACGGTAGGGTCATGTTCGGGTAAAATTATTCTGGTGTGTATTCATCCCCTGCCACACACCCTGGCGGTGGCTTGCACGGTATATATAGATAAATAAAATAAATAAAAAAATTTGGGTGGATGAACACTCCAGGAGGTCGTCAGCTCGAGGTATCCTTAAAATGAGGATTGGCTCCAAACCTTCCCTCGTCCCCCTTTCCCTCTTAATTTTCAAATTAACTTCTGAGAACGGAAGCAGCTTTTCATTTCGGTGTGCATGGGGAATTCCATGGATGATATCAACAACAGAAGGTGCACGGGCGAATTGGCGTAAAGGTTTCGTGAGAATAACCAATCCTCTCTGAGAGCCTAAGGCTTTGCAGTTTAACTCAAGTTGGGAATCGGACGTGACTTAATGAGCAGTCATGGTCACTATTCGCGGAAAAAACCGTGATACGATTTGTATGGGAAGTCAAATATGGTATATCAAACACTCCACAAAATTTCGTCGTGAAATTATGTTCCTTTATTTGGGAAACTCGGTGCTACGAGTAATTACTTTGCATCAAGGAATAGATACGCATTTCAATGCAACCATTTCAGAATGTAAAAATCATTCGCCTTGACCGGGTCTCGAATCTGGATTCCTCGATGTCTAGCCGAGTTCTTTAGCCAGTTGAGCAACTGAGTGGACCTTTTAGACTCCGGGATTTCGGGGGCTTATAAGGGAACAAGATGTAGTGACGAAATACCGTTCATCCAATGTCACGGGCATTCGCAGTCGGGCGGAAAGCGCCACAGTCCACGAGGTTAAAGCCAACTTTAAACACCAGGGGTGTTTCACCTTCGACAAATTCCAAGAAACTGCGGTAGGTGCCGCGACAGTAAATTTGAATAGATTCACCCGGGGAATTTGCAATGCAATGCTACAACTTTACACTCTTAAATTGCAATGCACGCTCAGCGGATGACTCCGTTTAAAAATTTACATTCGAGGCATCTCCAGCTGTTTCTTGGAATTGAATTATCATTTGTTCACTCCACGATTACTTATAATTTGAGTTCTTTAATTTATATGTCAATTTCTTCGGTTTGTAAAGTGAAGCGGTCCACTTATCCCCCACTGTCCAAAGTCTCATCATCTGTATCGTAAATGTTAACGTGGCCGCGGTCTTCTGTGTTTTTGTCCCCCTTCTAATTGCGATTCCCAAAAATTCAACAAAGCACCCATTATTTCATTTGTTTTCAACTAGGACTTTTCAATAGATCATGAATTTCTCCCTCTCTCGTTCTATGCGAATTACTCCTCGAATCTTGATTGAGCTGGAAGTGGGACATTGGTGGTGAGGTACGGGTCGCATCAGCGTTGAAGCAGACCGGAGGGGGACAAGGCGGCTAATTGCTCGACCCGAGGATGAATTCGAGTAAGGTCTGGGGGGAGGGTGGGCTTAATAGTGCAGTGAAGGCCACATGGGTAATTTGCGTCGGGGTAAGAGTAGGAGGAAGCTGTATATTGATGATAAGTTAATTGTGTATATACTCGCAAGTGCGCGATTCACTTAGTGGACTGGGAGGGGGAGGGGGCAAATCACGTGCATGCATATTGTTCTTCATACGAACCCAGCTATGTCGAATTATGCTTTCATTTTCTTTTATATGCATAGCTATATTTAGGAAGTGCTTATTTTCCTTACATGATTTAAGCTTTATTGGGTTATATCTAAAATGGTTCCGTGAGACACAAGAAGAATTTAATTTTTATGCTGGCATTTTGTAATAAAAATGTATTTTCAAAAGAGTATTAATTGCAAACAACCCTGCCTTAATTCTTGAATTATATTTTTAATTTTTTCTCTGTTGGTAGAATTTAACAACGGAAATTATTGAAACCAATCACGAGTAATAAATTTTGTTAGAAATAATCAAAAAAATGATTATTGTGCTGAGGAAAGGCATGGAAAGCCAATAATTTTTAATTATTTGACGGATTGCACGCAGAAATTGTGACTATTTTAATATTACAAAGTTTTACTGAGTGGAAATGATAGCATATAAATTCACCTCCATCCCTGCAACATGCATGGGAAAATGCTCTGTACCGCTCTCCACACTCCTCAATAACAAAAGTATATGAATTGATACTTCCATCAACCAACCCCATACGGGCAGATTGGTGTCACCAAACACTAGAGTATTTAGAAAGGGGCTCAGAATAACCAACAGATGTCAGCGCTAGCGCTAGGTACTACTAAATGAGTGGACACGTGACGCGTCAGCACTGTGGGGTGAGATCTGTGGTGCGGACGCCTCTCTGTCGTTTTTTCCACTTAGTGATTTGTAAAGATGGAAAAAATCGAGATTCGAGCAGTGATTGAATACTTCGTAAAGAAAGGTATGAAAACAAAGGGAATCCACACCGACTTTCAGGACACTCGGGGGAAATCTGCTCCTTGATATTAACAACTGTTTTGAAGCGGGCAAACGAGTTTGAGTTTGGTCGGTAAAGCTTAGATGATGATCCGCGTCGTGGTCAGTTAAAAAATGCCACTGCCCCAGGGATTATTGCAAAAGTGCATTAAATGGAATGGAGAATGGCTGACTGAAAGTGCGAGAGAAATCGTATCCGCATTACTCATCTACATCTACATAATACCCCGAAAGCCGCCGCAAGGGCGTGTGGTGGGGGGTGTTAGTTCACCACCCATAAAAGAGGAGAAAACCACATGCAAAATCAGCACATTCATGCAAACCTATATCCAGGGTAGCGTATACATTCATGAAAAAATCCATTCAACTTACACGCATGCAAACACATATACTATCAACTAACAAACAATTGCACCTCAGGCTGTAGTAACAATTTATCCAATAACGTGCAAGCTAGAATTTGAAAAGTAAGAAGTCGGAATTCCACTACCACATGGAAATACAACTCACAACGGTCTCCTCCCCAAAGGACACAGGTAGGGGATGTTGACCGATTGCTGCAGATAGCGGGAGGGTCCCCCCACGATGAGAGACGAGGGATGGAAGGGGAAACTTAAAAACCGACAAAGCAGAGCAAGCAATACTCATAAGAGCACACTGCATTACTTAATGGCATTCTAATGCGGTCATGCGGGAAGAAATGGTTTTGACAACGAAACACACGAGGTTATGAAAGTGAATGCATTTAAATACAACTAATTATTTTTTAGACGCTGAGGGTGGCAAGTGGAATTTTTGCTATCTATTACCCTGCAGTTGCTATCCCGTATTGTCCGTTGGAAGAAGGGCTCCTTGAGTCTGCTAGTTCTGGCATCTATTTCCCGAATGTTACATGAATGATCCAAGCGACCAATGTATTTATTTTATTTATTTATTTAGCCTTAGTCCGAAAAGAGCACATTTTGGCCTTTACATCGGGCTATTAACAGTGGTCACATTTACAAACACCCAAGCCCTAGGCGGAGGAAAACCCACCCAGGCGGGAATCGAACCCGCGACCCTTGGCATGGAAGACGAGGACGTTACCCCGCCTCCACCGGGGTCGGAAATGTATGTTGGAGTGCGAATAATTTGCAAAGCCTCGGCGCTAAAACACCCAGATCTGAATTTGTTTAGTAAGTTCAACCCAGCATTGAATCGTCTTTCTTCCAATGATTCCAACACCAACTCCATAAGCATTCCAGTGACACTTCTCGTGTTATCTCTCTCGCGAGTTTCGCCCACGCTGGAGCGGTTTCTCACCGGTTACGGCGATTCCCCTTCCAGCCCCGATTGGATGTCCGTTCCGCCCCGGAGAGGCCGCGTGGAAGGGAGGCGTCAAATCATCCCCCGGCGCATGTGCTCACCCCGCCTCCCCCCCTTTTGTTGCAGGACTCGGGACATCGTCCGGGACGGAAGGAGGGACCGCACGCTGCTGGAGCACAATGCAAGGCGACGTGCTGGTGCAGCTGATCGGAGGCGGCGGAGGCGGGAGCGGGGGGCCGGGCGGCGTGGCGGGGACGGAGAGGGCGGGGCGGATGGCGTGGGGGCCGGAGGAGGAGGAGGGCGGCGGTGGGTCGGCCCCCCTTGTGGGGGACGCCAAGGGGGCGTCTGCCGGCCGTGTGAGCAGGGTGGGGTCCAAGTGCGGCGGAGGGGCGCCCTCGCGGGGCAAGGGGGCGGCGATCGGGGGCCGGTCGCCATCCCTATTCTCCCGGTGGCGTAGCGGGTGGGGCAGGGCGTGGGCCAAGAAGCCACCGGCCGGTGGGGAGTCGGGGGCCGAGGACTGCACCTCCTGCCCCCCGCCCTTCTTCATCCTCATCGTCAGCATCGTGGAGGTGAGTGAAGCCCCTTGTTTTTCTCTTTTGGATGGCGCCAACACACGGGTCGGCCATGCAGAGGATTCGATTACTGCCAAAAAAGCAGTGAAAGAGAGAGATCAAATGATAATCGGGTCGCCTTCAATGGCTGGCTCACATTGAATGTAAGATCTTAGTTAAGGAATCCAAGATATGTCTCCGGCTTAAATTCTCGAATCGTTTAAAATTAAACATTTTGCAAATTCACACTTGCAGTAACCGTCTCTTTTGTCTTACCTTGACCAACTCGGACGCTTAGTCTATTGTTTTATTGATAGTAGTAGTAGTAATGAGGGTAGGTAGTAGTAGTATTTATGGGAGGCGACAGACAGTTAAGGTCATTTGCGCAATAGGGGATGGACAGGAGAGATGAAGGGTGGAGAGAAACCCGGCGTCGGCATTAGCCTACTCTTTACGAAAGGCGCCAAGGGGTCCGCAGTTTAACGTCCCATCCGACGGACGGCTTACTCACTCAAAGTGCCCTTCATAAAGCCCCTCAAGTAGGGATCGGTATATCACTGAAAAATATACAACAT
Organism: Hetaerina americana; assembly: GCF_022747635.1. Lineage (NCBI taxonomy): Eukaryota > Metazoa > Arthropoda > Insecta > Odonata > Calopterygidae > Hetaerina > Hetaerina americana. The sequence goes on from NW_027286841.1 coordinate 1,442,009, forward strand.
CGCCGGGATTTGAACCCGGGCCCTTCTGGGTGGGAAGCCAGTACGATAGCAACCGCACCATCTTGATCCCCCTATTGCTTGATGTTCTCGTGTTTTTTGAAAATACGTATCCTGGAAATACGCACCGACCACGCGCTTATTTCACGAATTGGATATCGAATATTTCTGAATGTTTCTATTTTTTCTCGTAAAATGTGAATATCCTCAAGGCGGGTAATGCATATTTGTTTACCCGTGGTGCTGAAGTGCGAGGAACTATCGCACTTGAATATGGAGATCTTAAGAACGCGTTCAACCTCGCTTAGTGTACGTGCCCACATCGACGCTCAACTGAAACTTAAGTTGTGCATAATTAACGTTAACTTCTTTTATCCAACGTGCAACATCACCAAAAGAAACATACGTTACGTATATGTGGATTTTATCCATGTCAAAATCATTATATAGAAATGATACATGAATTTGATTCATAAATCAGGACAAGATCAAAAGCTGCCTAGATTAATAATTTGATTTAGCATGTAATTTTATCCTGGTTTACAGGTGGTGGTCTGACACCCCCCGCCACACGCCCTTGCGGCGGCTTGCTGGGTACTGTGTAGATATAGATGTAGACATACGGTTTATTCGTAGGTGCATGTGCATGTGTATTTTATCTGATAGTATATGTATTTGAATGCGTTGAAGTTAAAAGTTTTTTGCACGAATATATACGCTTCTGTGGGTATTGACATGGCTTTGTATGGTTTTACCTGTGGTTTTATTCTCTTTCACGCGTGGTGACCTAACTACCCCCGCTACACCCCCTTGAGGTGATTCGCGGGGTATTATGTAGATGTAACACCGAAAACAGATCGCAGGTGTTGGAGAAACAGCCCATGGCGCCCATATTACGCAACTTTCCTTTCTTCGATTTCGAGTTAAAAGCCTTCCATCATTGAAAGGTAAACTGAGCACTTCTCGTGCTCTTGGGTATGAGTAACAGATAAATTTTCAATTTAGTAATACGCTACGTAAATGGAAGTTCTAAATGGGAACGCAAAGACCGAGAATTATTCTAACAGACACCTTGAGCGTGTAAGCGCTTAACTTTCCGAGGACATTAGGTTGAATGACGTCCGTGCTTCTCTTGCATCTGTCTTCTCTTTCTTAAATAAAGCAATGTGGAGGAGGATGTGCTTAAACCTCCTTCAACCAACCAATCAATCGATCGCAAGCAGTGACCATCACTTCAAGGCATATTTCATGATAGCTGCATGAGGACTTCCTGTGCTTTACTTAACAACAGGGCCGATATTTAGATAAATGTGTTGTATATTAAGAGATGTATGTGAAATAATCCGTACGGAGACAGAGAAACCTTGACTTTTGAGGCAGCAGTAGTATGAGGCTAGATTATGGGTTTCAGAGATGCGGATATGGAGAAGAATAAGAAAAAACGAGTTAGGAAGATGAACGACAAATTCTCCAATATTGCGGGAGAGGAGAGGGAATTTCTTTGCTCTATTAGAATAAGGGGTAGGAGTGGGTGGAGGAAATGTCGAGATGTGGTGGGGCAATGAAGGGCGTGATAGGAGGGAGTGTGTTACACATCTACATCTACATGCCGCCCCGCAAGCCATCGCTAGGGCGTGTGGCGGGGGGTAATTATGTCACCATCTGTAAAAGAGAAGAAAACCACATGCAAAATCAGCACATATTTGAAACCTATACCCACAGTGGCGTATACATTCATGCAAAAATCCTTTCATTTTACACGCATGCAAATACATATACAGGGTCGCATCCAAAAGCGGTAGGACTGATTTTCTCTGGCGCGAACGGAGCGGTGGAGGGGGGTCTGCCTGGCAGGGTAAGGGAGTCTCCTTTCCGTATTGTTGCTTAATTAAAAGCAGCCGTCGAGTGATTACGAGATCGCCCATTTAATTCATCCCTTTTCATTTTACTGCGGCATCCATCATACAAACAGTCGACGCCTCTCTACATCAGGGGCTCTCCACTCTGTCTCTTTTGTATTTCATCCACAAATTTATTTTCAATTTTAACCTGCAACTCAAATTCCTTCTTGATGTATTTCATGCCTAATATTACAATACAATGACCACTTTTATGTTTCAATTTTAACATCAAATCAATATTCCAACAAATATTTAATCCAGCTAAGAGAAAATTAATCATAAGTTCGCTTCTCTGATGAGCCCTTTGTAACTTCTGCTCCAGACAAATCGAGAATACTTCTGCTCGTAGAAAAAGATTCTCGGATATCGGTTCAAGGAGCTCGAACGTTATCAAATCGTCTGAATTCCAGAGAGCAGTGTTTATCCACGCGCAAAAAGAAGGCTGTTCTGAGCTAATAAACTTGAGCGCTATACATGTATGTACCATGCATGTACAGTGTCGCACCCAAAAGTGGTAGGAATGATTTTTTCTGGCGCGAACGGAGCGGTGGAGGGGGGTCTGCCTGGCAGGGTAAGGTGGAGGGGGCTCTTAGCAACAGACCGACACCAACCACAGTCGCCTGCGGGCTGTCGTTGAGTGAGGACACCGTTTTTAGTTAAGCAATTTTTTTGTCCGCGTCGAAAAACAAAATGAATCTGAATTTAGAGCAACGTTATTCCGTGAAGTTTTGTGCGAAACTCGGGAAGACGGCATCTGAGACCCTCGATATGATCAAGCAGGCTTATGGGGACACTGCCTGCCTCAAGCCGTTCCACAGTATTTGAGTGGCACAAATTGTTTAAAGAGGGTAGGGAGCTCGTTGAAGACGACCATCGCTCCGGACGGCCGTCGACGGCAAGAACCAACACGAGTGTGGACAGAGTGAGGACACTGCTGAACACAGACCGACGCTTAACCAGTGAAGAAATTGCAGACCAGTTGGGTCTGTCTGCATCCAACGTCCAACGCATAATTTCACAGGATTTGGCCATGCGCAAGGTGTGCGCCAAGATGGTGCCGAAAATTCAGAGTGTCGACCGACAGCTCCTGGCCAAATACGGCGTTGCCACGTTGCCGCACCCGCCCTATTCTCCCGACCTGGCACCACCGGACTTCTTCTTCTTCCCCCTGATGAAAAGACAGCTCAAGGGACGACGTTTTGACTCGATAAAGGCCGTTCAAGAGGCTTCGACGAGGGTCATCAACGGCATCCCCAAAGAAAATTTCCAGCGGGCTTACGGGGAATGGGAGCAACGTTATACTAGGTGTGTAGCAGCTCAAGGAGCATACTTTGAAGATTATTAAGTCGATGTAAGTATATCGTCAATAAAATTCTTGTAAAAAATCAGTCCTACCACTTTTGGGTGCGACCCTGTACTATCTAACAAATAATTGCACCTTATACAAGAGTGTAAATTAAGTAAGAGAATAGGCTTCTGTTAGGTAGCGAGAAGGCGGATCCCGGGACCAAGACGGATGTAGTATGCCTAACGTAGTGTACTATATCTTCCCCCGGGATTCATTCCCTCCAGGAGCAATGTTGTGAGATGCATGTGGCAATTAAGTGAGGAGTGTAATGAATGATGAGTTGCATGTTGTAAATGTTGATAGGTAATGGATAGGTTAGGTTATAATTTTTTTTTAATTTTAATTTTCGAAATTATTTCATTTCTGATTATTTTGTATATAAATATATATATATATATATATATATATATATATATATATATATATATATATATATATATATATACCTGTATATATATATATATATTGTTGATACATGGTCTGTCCCAAAATATAAATAGAATATATCGGGGGAAAACTTGATTGCAGATCAAAGTAAAAATTACCTGGACATATTTTTGGTTATTATTATTTTTTTGAAATAAATTTCATGAGTGTTTATATTATTATTGGTATTATTTATTTATTTTTTGAAACTAATTCTTGAAAGGAAAATGGGAAAGGTTAAGGGCTGGATGGAGGGTGGATTCAAGTGTAAAAGGTATTCTCTTTTTTCTTTTTGGGGTTGGAAGATGGAAGGAGTCGGTTGTGTGGGTGAAGGGAACGACCTATAGGTAGCGAGTGGGACCCAAGGGAGGGTTTTTCAAGGTTTCATTCGGTTTGCTGTTATTCTGTAGCGATAGTTGCAATACTTCCTGTAGAGTGGGAATATTCTATTCTTCTTGCATATTTTAATTGGGAACGTACCACGCTTTGCCACACCCTTAGGAGCCTGAGGATAGAGAGAGGGATGGTTGCGCAAGTGGGGGAAGCGTAAAGGAGCCGAGGGAGTAGGATTGAGTGGAAAATGCCCAGCTTGGAGTTGAGGGAAGTCATCGAGGCGCGTGTTAGCATGGGGAGTACGAAGAACTAAGGAAGGAAATTGCGTAGGAAAAACAATAGGAAGCCCACGGGAACACTTATGCATAAATGAGAGAGATACTACATCCCTACTTTAATAGGCGGATTAACAACGAAGGCGCAGATTAAATCTGCCTCTACTTAATACCCCGCAAACCTCCGCAAGGGCGTGTGGCCGGGGGGGGGGAGGTTAGGGCACCACCCGTAATTAAGAAAACAACCGCATGCAAAAGCCACAAATTTATATGATTCAAAAACAAAACATGGTATACATTCATGCAAAAACCCTTAAACGCCACTCAAATGCAAACACACAAAGTTCCAACTAACATACACATGCATCTACAAATATAACCGATGTCATTGCAATGTTTAATTTTGTTCCGACTGGTAAAGTCAATGTTGTTAATATTTCTAATGTGACTACGGTTTCTTACTTTTATGAGTTCTGATTGTTAGGGGAAATAATGAGTATTTGTATCTATCTGTACTGGAATCTATCTCCCTTATTTTATCTTTGTGCTCTGATCTACCCAAGTAGTGTGGGACCACAGCAATAATTCCTTTAGTGTCATAGTTAAACTCGTTTGTTCTGAACCTTTCTAAAAGTCTAAGCCTCGCTTGTTCCCTTCGTACTTCAAGTGCCTCCCAGCGTAATTCAATGCATCCACGTTCCCCCGAATGAACGCAAGAAATAAGGATAATAACGTGACTTACGTATTTAAGAAGTAACGCCATCACTTTTCTCGAGGAAGTGAAAATTTGCCAGTCCCGTCATCGCCAGTACGCTCGCAAGCCGCTCCTATTTCTTTGCCGCTCTGCTATTCTCAATCTATGAACTTCCTTCCAAACTGTTAAGCCCCTCCTTACAAACACGAGGACGCGCTGGCAGCGGCACTCAATGAAAATGATCGCGAACTCGCAAAATATAGCTTGCCCCTCAGGAATGAGCGGCACCCCGCGAAAGGGTGTTGGTGAGCGGCCAACCTCATTACGCCAAGGTCACGGATTCTTCCGAAGGTCGAGTGACACCGTAGCGGCCTAAAGGCACCTATGTAGCTTATTGGGTGTCCTCTACCCCTTCATTTGTACCCCCCCTCCTCCAATCTCGAGTGCTTGTTTGCTGATATCGTATCCCCAGACAGCGCGTGCGCAAATAACGCTGCGATATCTCGATTTCTCGAGGGGATGGGGAGGGTGTGGAAGGGGCAGGCGCTGGAACATGAGAGAACCTCTTGAACTTGCTGGATAGCATCCAAATCAGCCAAGACGTCGTCTGGGCCGAGTTGTTTGAACGTAATTCACCAATCATCCACCTGAATACATATTCTTTTGAAGGATATTCTGATTCCTACTCGAAGAGGCCATATGGTACCCATTTGACCGCCCGTACGTCCATTATATTAAATGTGTGCTTAACTTAAAATGCATCCGAACTAGATATATGAGTGTCGATGTATGTCATAGAATAAAGATGATATTCTTTTCGTATTCCATGCACTCCACTATGCATTCATTTTGATAGCACTCTGAATACGGGCTGCATTAGTTCGCAAGGAGAGCCCGGGCACTAGGATGGATGTCTCCCAGTTCCACACGGAATACGAGTGAACTGGTAGTGACGCTTAAGCATTCATTTCAATTTAAATAATAACATTTTATCCACGTATTTGCTTTAACAATATACGGTCAAAATAAGTTTTGTGATCATTGCGCTGAATGATGAATCAATCAACACTTGCCAATAAATGAATATTTTCAATGGGAAACATCGAATGAGAAAGCATTGCGTCACCAAAACAAACCGATATTCTTACGCGACGAAACAACCATTGATCATTCATTCAAACGAATGAATTGTGAATGACGAAAATTCTTTCCCAGATTTTAAATTATTAATTTTTAAAAGTTGAGCTGAGTAATGAAATGATTTTAAATCGTCGTTATCGTAGGTTATTGAGCAGATTATTATATTTTAACAGGTCTCTAATTGATCCAGCTACCTTGAACTCGCTGACCAGATTAGATAATGGAATTTAGTAGAATTATCGATTTCCATGTTGAAGTACCGCCATTCCTTATTAATCCGTGCTTAATATCGATTTCACGTTTTGATTTTGTTTATATGTGCGGGAATTACACGAGATTTAATGTTACTATAATTTGGGAAGGGTTTTTGTTTCGATTCATTAGAAAATTTTTGTTGCAGGAGCGTAAAATCGAGAAATGGAAAGTTTGGAGTGAGTTTTTTTCTAAAGAAAAATTTCTATTCTGACCCCTTCCTCCCGCTAATCGGTTCAGTTGTAGCAATCTTTATTAGCTGTCTTTGGCGACACGTTATTCTATTTACTTAGACCATCATTTGTCATTAATTATTTCAAAAAATATTTTCTGCTTAAAAATAGAATGATTTTTATTTTAGCGTACTAATGGCATACTTGCAATGATGGATTCGTCTTCACCAGGGCATGGTAAATAGTATTAATCTATTTTCACTATGAATGTTTTGCGCACCAGCGATATTTTACGTTTATAGAAAAATAATTGTTATAGTGATCAGAAATGTATATGTAAATATGTGTGTGTATATATATATATATATAAATAAACATCATATATATATATATTATATATATATAATATATATATATATATATATATAGATGATTTCGTCGAAGTAACACAGAAGTGTTGAATAACCAACTTGGACAGCTACAAACGATATAAGAACACATAAAAAGATCACTCGGACGTCTTGATCATTTCGACGAAATTCAGCTCCGTCTTCATCGGAAGAAATAGAAGTCTATTTCTATTTCTTCCGATGAAGACGGAGCTGAATTTCGTCGAAATGATCAAGAAATAACGTGTGAGTGATCTTATTAAGTGTTCTTATGTTGTTTGTTGCTGTCCAAGTTTGTTATTTATATATACACATTCAAACACGAAATCCCGCCAAACGGCGAACAAATACTCATTCACATCGAAATAGATATAAGGAAAAGGGATAGGAACACATATTAAGGACGAACATAGTAGAGGTGGGGAAGGCGGAATCAGGCAATTCACGAGTGTAAAAGTATTTCCTAGACCGGGGCTTGAATTCCGGATCTTTCCACTTGATTTGCCTTATTCCGCCTTCTTCCCATTCACTGTGTTCGTCCTTTATATGTGCTCCTATCCCTTTTCCTTATGATTATTGGTCTTCCTCGTGGAATCTTCCCTTCTTTTTTTCCTTCTATTATATTCCTAATCAATCCATTGCGCCTCAAGGTGTGTCCAATCCATCTATTTCTTCTTTGCCGTAGAATTCTCCATATGGTCCTATCCTCTTCTGCTCTTCTATGTATATAGTTCATCGTTCCTCACTCTGTCTACTTAATATATATGTAAATATATATATATATATATATATATATATATATATATATATATATATATATATATATAATTAAAATCTGTTTTCACTTTTAATGACACCTTGTATTGATATTAAATTTTTTCGTATAAATATTTGTGAAATATATATCGACTATACTCCAGCTCGTATACTTGGCAATTAGATAGATGTTAGCATGGTTAGAACAAAATATTATGCCTTGTGCAATTAAAAAAATAATGTTTCTGCAGCCAATTATAGGCAATAATGAGTTCAACCATTCAAACACATCACTTCCTCAGCAAGCGTGATTTACCAGCACAATATACTCATGAGTTACATGACCGTAAATGAATACTCGGAGAACTTTCCCCTTCTCACCTGCCAGTTCTGCGTGACCTGTCACGGTGTGGTGGACATCTGTCGTGTAAATGTTGGTGGTACACTTTTATTTCCTCCTTTTTCTTGCACCAAAGAACTTATTTCATTGGGTGAAATTAATACTTGTTTAGAACTGAGTTTTTCACAAGCAGGCATATGGATTGGTATGTCTTTTCGGCGTTTTTGGAGAATGTTTTTTCACTTTTCCTTTACTCTTTAAACACCCTTCCTCTTGCACACCCTTTCCCTATCCCACCTGGTGCTTATGGTACTCCCTGCCACACACCTATTTCATGGATCGCGGTATATTAATGAACCTTTAGACGAATAAATAAAAAATGGTGTATGCACACGTACACCATTTATTTGAAACCGCCATATCTCGTAATTTTTTAGTCAAGATTTTGATGAATCTTTCTCTGTAATTTCACATATTATCGCAGCGCAAATTTATGCTTTAATGAATTGACACTCACATTAATTTCTCCACTAAGTTCTGCGAGCCAAAATATTTCATCCTCTTGACATCGGTGGCATGATCCGATGGGTCCCATTGCAACACCGGCAGTCTTTGCCAAGATGTGGTCAATTTGCTTTCGAAATGGTTAAGTAAAATAGAGGAAGGAAATCTACGGAGCGTCGAAAGATCGCACTCAGCATGCTAATCTTCCGGATCCTTGTTTTCCCTCCGAGTTAACTCCAAGAGTTGCGCCATTCGCGATTTCAGGCGAGGGAAATATCGCGAGGCTTTCACTAGGTTTCAGGCGGGATGATGGGCGGGATGGCGCAGGAGGGAATCCGTGGAATCGAGGCGAATATTCTGCGCAAGTTGGGAGAACGCTTTTCGAAAATTAAAAGAGAGCTTCAACTACAGCTACAACTACTTTCATAAATACCATGCAATCTACCAAACAGTTGCATGCCAAGGGGTGCAAGCACCGGTTGGGATGGCTCAAGGAGAAGTGTGTTTAAAGTAAAGGGTGTTTAAAGGGTTAGGAAAATGGATAAAATTCACTCTAAATCTCTAAAGAGACGTGCCAATCTCCATACTTGCTGGCGGAAACCAATGTTCATTTTATCACTATAAAAGTACGTGTCAAACGACTTACACCGTGTCGAATGCGTTTGCCGAAAATTAAAAGAGAACTTCTTTTACATCTAAATAAAACACCCCCGATCCACCAAAAAGGTGTGTGGCAGGGGGTGTAAGTTCAAAGTGAGATGGATTTCATCCGTGGCAAAATTTTCCCAGGAGTGGTGAGACAAGCCGTTATACATTATAGCGACTCATAATCCCGAAGAAGTTCACCGAAATTGAAATTTCTATCTATTCATCGCTCGAAAGAAATTATCTGCCGTTGTCGTCTAAACCTTCGATTTAAGTAAATGTAATCTCCGCGGCGAGATTGTGTGGGGCTTATTAATAAATTTCACATAATTCCACGTCGAAAATATGAAATTCAATGTTTATTTACAAATACCAGACTTAAAGGATTCAGCCATTTATGCAATTGGTGCTTCACATTTTTAAATTTTTTTACTGGTGGTGCTACCGCAAGTTTACTGCTTCTTACTTTTCAATTCGACATGACCTGTTTTGTCATGCTGGAGGTATGTCGTTTAAATAATGATTTAGCTTCATTTTCATTCCCCTTTTTGGCATAAAAAATGACTAATGTATGAAATGAACTAACCCTTGTTTTGAATTGAGTCTTCCTCCAGCATGTTTATAAATTTGAACGTTATTTGATAGTTTTATACTGAATATTTTCCCCTTTCCCGTCTTCTCCCGTAAACTATCTTATCACTTACCCTTCCCACTTGGTGCTTGCACCCCATACCATACACCGTTTTGGTGGAACGCGGGATATTTATGTCGATGTCGAAGTTTAAAGTGTGGTAGATGCAGTAAGTGCTTACACGTAAATACTCGTTCAAAGTGAGCTTTAAAAAGCCTCGAGTTTTGGACAAATTGTATTGTCACACATGACCTCAGCTGCTGCCTCCCCCCCTTATTAATAACAGTCACTCACGACCGAGATTACGATAAGACCTGGTGCTGACCGCGACGACGCCGAGGTCACTCGAAGTGTAGGGGGCACATCGCGAAGGAATGGTGGTCGTCTGTCGGACGGAACTTTAGACGGACTTTAGTTTGTCGGAGGGAAGGGTGGGATAAGATCGAAGGAGAGGGTCACCGTCTCCCTCCGCTCTCCGTCGCGGAGCGGACTCGGGATGTCTCTCTCCGACCGCAGACGCTCGTCGCTTCGTCTGCGGGGGTGTCGGATTCGCGTGAGCACCCCCCGCCATCCGGTGCCCTCCCGCGGCAACAGCGGCGCCATGGAGCGTGCGTGGTTGGGTGGAACGACTAGTCGCGAGAGATGCTGGACGAAGGAGTCTTCTTCTTCGCTGCGACGAAAGATTGGCTGCATAAACCTTGACGACAGCCTCCTCCTTGAGCTCAAACATGAATTTTTCACCCTGATATACAGAATGGTGAACATTCATCAATCAATCGGTTCATTTTCACTTCCATTGGTGGAAGATGTACATGGTTTGTATAAAAGGTATCGGGAAAGGTTTCGTAAAAAAATTGATTCATTCCAGATGCAATTCCAGATGCAAGCTACAATGCCTCGAAATTCTCTTACCAACATGGGACCCTAATTGCCGTCAAAGAGGCTCACACGCTTGTATCCTTAAGGAAATTCCGCCTACAAGGGAGCCTTTTAGTCGTAGGAAAGCCACTCAAAAGTTTGTCGATACTTAAGTGCTGTACTTTGAAGAATTTTGTGGCATTGTAGCAATATCTGTAATAAATCTATTTTTACGAAATTTTTCCCGATACTTTTTATGCAAACCATGAGTATAAACTCATGAATTTTTTCAGTCATCGTACAATCATTATAATTTTGCATTTCTGACATTTGTTTTCCAATGACCATCACATCAGTTTTATCCATTTAATTTTCTGCCATATTCCTCTCCAATATTTTAAATACAGGGAGAATAAACTCCCTAGTTAAAAAAACACTGAGGAGCAAGCACACAAATCAGCGGAGTGAAATTAGTGGCGTTAGCTGAAAAAAATTACGCCATTTTTAGTAATGACCATTCAATAGCATATTGAGCATCAAGGCATTGTCGTGGAAACGTTCTTTAAGAGCAAAAATAGCGTGGTGGCGACGCAGAGGGCGCTGTCGTCTAGCGATGAAGCGCATTTTAAGCGCCTCTTCGGCTGAGTAAAGAAGCAAAATTTTCGTCACAGGGTCACTGAAAACCCTCGTGAACTTCACTCAAGACCTCTTCATAACTTCACATAGACAGTTTGGTGCGCTGTGTCCTCCATAGGCATTATTGGGCATTACTTTTTTGAATTTAGAGGTTCAATTGTTAGTGTGAACTCTGTGCGCTGTTGTGAGATGCTTGAGAACTTTTTACTCCCAAAAATTGAAGAGTATGGCGAGGAATAAGATGCAGAGGCCTATTGGTTTCAACGGGATGGTGTCACGGCTCATACCCCCGTCGTTCACTTCAAATCCTAAAAGAAAGATTTCCCGGCCGCCTGATCTCCTTGCGAGGGGATGACGCTCCATGGCCCCTCGCTCCACGGATTTGAGCCCACGTGATTTTTTTCTTTGGGGATATCTCAAAGCTGAGGTTTACAAAGTTCGACCAAGGACCTTGGAAGCTCTTAAGGAGGCAATTACAAATGCCATCGCTTGAATAACGCAAGATATGCTGTGAAGAGTTTTCGAAAACTTTGTTGAACGACCCAGCATGTGTATCGCTCACCGATTGTCGTCACCTGGATGGAATAATTTTTTAAACCTAATGAAAAAAATAACAGTAAATGTAGTTTTCAGAACCAAAATTATTTTTAATTATCTTGGTATTTTTTTTTCGATATGCTTGTCAAATTAAGGAGTTCATTCTGCTTCACCCTAAATTATGCAAAGGTTTCCCATGTTTTGTTCCATTATTATTAATTATTTCAATGCTGTTTCAAAGACCTTGAGATCAGCGCTTTGTCCCATTACCACCCACCCTAGGTCTATAGGCTTGTAGAGTACCATGTAGATGCAATAGAGCCACGCAGAGAGAGATGGCGGGAGATCTGTTTCTTTCCTCCCGTCTACCGATTGTTGACTCAACAATCTTCTCACTGTCACAGTCTTCAACGCTCTCCCTCAGTTTGCTCTGCGTCCACTTCTTTTGCCGACTTTGAATATCTCACGTCAACCTTTTCTCTACCCCCACCAAGACAATCAATCCATTTGTTTCCATTTTCGTCCATGTTACTTTTTCCATTCTCCTACACGCTCACGCTTCAAACCCATCCAACCTATGCTTATCCTCTTCCCTAAACGACCAATTTTCCGAGCCTTGCTTCTTATCAAAGTTCTTACTAATCTAAACTGGTCTTCAACTCCTTCCGAATTTCAATAAATTCTTTATCTAAAGCAATTCTGTTATCTGCTGATTTATCCATTTTCCTCCTCCACAGAGCTTTAAATGACTTATTAATCCCTCTTCTTCCGACTCAAGTGCCCATTCAATTGAGATTCTCTCCCTCTCTCTGTGCATCTTTGCCCGTTCCCGGCCATCCAATTTCCGAGGATAAGTAATTCCGAGGCAAGAATGTCTCCAGGAAGGTCCCTAAATCTTATTGGAGAATGATTGAAGTCATCCTCAACACCAGTGCCAGTCTGCCAAATGTTTACCAAGTTTTTTCCAATATTTTCAGCAATACTGATGAATACCCTAAGACCGTGGTTTAGACTTTGGAGGAATGTAATTTTTTTAAATCTTCCCATTTAATTTGCCACTAAAAAGTTATACTCCCACAAAATTTACGCTTCATTTACATATTAGCCTGTAAGCGACCCACTAGGGTGTGTGGCAGGGGGATATTTTATAGATCTCATATCAAAATAAAGTGATTTGCTCCCGATGGAAATGTTTGATCAAGCAAATAACGGAAATAATTTGGCGACAGATTCCACGAATAAGTGTTTCTAAGGGTGAAATTCTTCTCTACGCATGTTCTGCTAGCGAACTTTTATCTGCGAGAAAATGTAAATGAGGGTCATGTAACATGATTACCGCACAGCGAGATACTTGGAATGAAAATAGTCACATTCGGGCCGTCGTCGTCCGTTATCCCTTATTGCTCGCAGAGAAAATTACATTTTAAAGCGGTCATTTCTTCGGTTGATCTTTCAAATGCTCCTTTCATAATTTATTTGCTAAATGTAGCTATCGACGAGGCTAGTCGTTTTGAATGCCATCACAAAGGAGACCTGCCTCCAAATAATGCGAGGGATTTATCCAGTAAGTTGAAATAATCTCGTGTGGCGCCATTATCTGTGACATTCATTCCTTCCTCCGAGGAACTGAACATTTGCACGAATAGGATGAATACCAGCGTCCACCTCCTCACTAATTGAATTTCTCATTTTCCACCCGACTCTGAAGTCATCCATTTTGAGCTCTTCGAGCAGGTTTCCGATACTGAAGATGGGTACCGTCTTGAAGAATCTAATAACTCGCGGGAGAACCTTTTTTTTTCCTTCGCTTACTCGTGGAGAGGTGACCACGTGGCTTCCCCTCCCCTTCCACCCCCTCTCTTCCCACTCAACCCGCCATCCATTCCTGGTCCTCTTAATCCACTCATCCCTCTTCCCGACTTTTTTCCCTCCGACGGCGGCTCCAGGCAGGAGAGGAGGAATCCCTCGGGATGAACCGCTGATTTTCATTCCACCACTGATTCGAGAGATCGAGCGGCCGGTCAGCGAGTTGAATCGACTCCGGGGACCCTAATCTCCGGAGCCGCTTCCACTGAAGGCGCGCGCGACAGGATTTTGTTCCGTTGATAGGGCGATGATCTTCCCAACTGCCGGGATGTTTTACCCTCTCTTGATATTTTTGAACTTAAATACGGATGCTGAGTGATAGCGTTTGTTTGTGATGCGCTTAGACGTGAGACCTTTTCCAAAATACCTTGAACGCCACCGGACAAGAGTTATTTTTGTCATCAGCGTAGTTTGATCCGGGCAATATATAGCCTCATATGAACAGTGAGTACTTTTCACTCTCCTAATTCATCATTTAGATGTGGGAAATTATCCTCTATAATAATTTTAATTCCTCTAAATTTTCACTAACAAAATCTACAAATATTAGCGAGAAATGAAACAAGGGAGGAAAAGTATTCGCTTCCATCCACAAGTTAAGTTTGCTAAACTGACATTGAATTAATATTGTATTTGGTTTCCTGGGGATATTTCGCCATTCATCTAATGAGGTGGAAACTAGGAATCAATCCTTAGGAAACAGAGGCAATGAAGTTCAAGAAAGAGAACGGTCCAGATAAACTTTACAGCTGCGAATCATAAAATACAGTGATTATTCACCTATTTAGGAAGTTTTATAGGCGAAATTTGCCCAGTAGGGAGGCTATTGAAAGCGGAATTATCTAAGGTACATGTACATAATACCCTGAAAGCCACCGTAAGGGCGTATGGTGGGGGGTGTTAGGTCACCACCCGTAAAAAGGAACAAAAGCCATATGCAAAATCAACACAGACATGCAAAACTACACCCACAGTGGCGTATACATTCAGGTAGAGAAACTCTAATCAGGATTGGGGGTTTGTTGACATTTTGATTTAAGGGAAAGACAAGGAACGACTTTGATATGGTGCGTGCTTCTCTATGGCCCCAAAACTTGATCTTTGAATGTAGAGGAAAGCAGGGGGAATATAACCCTTGTATAAAAAGTATCGGTGACACTTTTTTCCTGACGTGTGCGTAAAGTGCTGAATTCAGAGGGTTTAGTGTGCGCATGATCGCAGATCGTAAATTGACATTAATAAGGGGACAGTGCACACCATTATCAATGAAAATTTGGCGATGCGAAAGATCCACGCTTAAATCGTCCTCCCCAAGGTCTTGAGCGCTTGAGGCTCCAAGGAAACGGACTATCTGACAAAAAAACGACATCGCGACGATTCCCCAACCCCAACCACGGACGAACAAGAGCAAGAGTCGAGTGTGTCTGCTTGCAACGGCACTGATTCCCCAACTCCTTTACAGTCCCTACTTGGCACCAGCAGACTATTTCCTATTCCCAAAAGTGTATTTTACCCTCCCTCAAAGGACACCACCACCATGGGACCCTTAGCGCCGACAAAGGAGCTTGCACGTAAGGTCCTTCATGAATCCGCCCACCAGGGAACCTTCGAGTCGTTTGAAATAGCCGCTGGGGAATTTGTGTCGACGCTCAAGGGATGCACTTTGAAGAATATTGCGCTATTGTAGCAATATTTGAGAAAATCGAATTTTCCGGAAAAAATTTCCCGGTACTTTTTGTACAAACCACGTAGGCTACTGAAATGAGCGTGTGAAGAAGGATGGAAAATCCGAATTGGACGGAAATAAAAACAGAATAGGAAGTGTTAGGCATGATGGGAGAGGAGAGAGCATTGTTGGGAGAAATTCACACAAGGAAAAGTGGATGCAAGGAATATTGAGCGCCATATATGTATGTATAGGAGTGTCGGAGGTTGTGCCATCGTCATCAGGACTTCTGATTGAGCCCTGATTGAGAGATTCAATCAGAAGCCCTGATGACGATGACCGAGTCGGGAATCGAAACGTCGGCAGCTATGGAGACATTGACCCGGTGGAAGACCCGAGAAAAATTCACCCTATACCTAACAGCTTTGCAATGTTTAATTTTGTTCTGACTTGTAAATTCAATGTTTTTAATAATTCTAAAGTGACTTTGGCTTCTTACTATTATTATTTCTGATTGTTCGGGGAAAGAGTGAGTATTTGTATCTATCTGTACTGGAATCTATCTCCCTTATTTTATCTTTGTGGTCTGATCTACCTTAGTAGTGTGGGGGCCATAGTAATAATTCCTTTAGTGTCTCTGTCAAACTCGTTTGTTCTGAACCTTTCTATAAGTCTAAGTCTCGCTTGTTTTCTTCGCATCTAAAGTGGCGCACAGCCCCTAAAAGGGCTTTCACCCACGGCTTCTTATCGTTACTATTTTTGACGAATCTGGTAGATTTTCTCTTGACTTAATCTAATTTTTTTGCCAAACTTTCTTATAAGGATCCGAAATACTTGCGGTATATTCCAATTTTTTTAAAAGTAGATTATAGTTTGTTGTTTTATTAAGTAATCTACCGGTTGAGGTAGGTTTTTGGATGAACACAACTACCAAATAAATATTTTGTGACTCCTAACAAAACACAATCCAGCAACCTACTCTGCGTCAATTACAATCTACCTAAGTAGTGTGGGGTCATTATAATTCCTTCAGTGTCATAGTTAAACTCGTTTGTTCTGAACCTTTCTAAAAGTCTAAGCCTCGCTTGTTCTCTCCGCACTTCAAGTGGTTCCCAGTCTAAATCCCTTAAGAGGATACCTGCCACACTTGTGTTCTAATCATAACAATTTTCCACGAATCTGGCGGATGTTCTCTGGACTTTATCTAATTCTTTTTGCCAAATTTTCTCCCAAGGATCCCAAATACTTGCGGCATATTCCAAATGAGGTCTAACTAGAGCAAAATAACACCTCTCCTTAACTTTTTCATTACATTTAGACAGTGTGGCGGGGGAGGGGGGGATGGAGGGGGTTGGGGCGCCCACCCCCGAGTCGCCCTCGCCCCTCCATTTCTACTGTTGCGAAATCCGAACGAAACCTCCCCCCACCCTCCCTCTATTTCCGTCTCCCCTTTCATTTCCTGTTTCCGCACGAGTTGAACATTATGCACGGGCTGCGTGTGCTTCCGTATCGAAGAAATCATTCCGGGAAGGGCTCTATTTCGGGGGCATCCTTCCCTTCTGCGCTCGCCGATGCCCGTGACTTCCCCGGAGGGCGGACGACGAACGCCGCCCGCACGCATCCTTCTGAAGAGAGTTTGCGAGTTTTAATTACGGACACGTGGATGGATATTGAGATGCGAATATAAATTCAAAACTCCGAGATCTGGCAGATCAGACCAAGTTGGCCAACTTCTACTCACAAAAGCTTTCTAGAAAGTAACTTATATTTTGAAATTTAAATATGAACCCAGTGACAAGACAGTTTTATTATATACATTTGAAATGCACATACATTCTTGAACTATTTTTCCGCATAGCCGCGATTTAAACTGAGGCATTCACCATAGCGATACAAGAGTATTTCAATTCCAGCTCTTTGAGAAATCTGCCGCCTCACATTTTGAATCAAATGTTTACATCAGCATGCAATTCTGCGTCACTTTCTAATCGCTGATTTGCAAGCCACGTCTAATAGTAAATCGGCGAGTTCCACGACTTTTTTCGTTGATTTTCACCGCCAGTTCATCTGCCACATGGCTAGGCCGACCGCTGCGGTCGTCGTCGTGAACATTGGTGCGGTGGCCATTTATAAACTGAATGCACCATTGCCTCACTCCGACTTCACTCATTGTCATTCCGTCTCCGTACACACTTCAGTGCACTTCAGTTGCATATGAATTTCAATTGGCTGGTGGTTTTTTGCCAGTGAAAACCTAATCGCAGATCGCACTTCACATTTTCTATTGCATCGCTCATTTTAACAGTTTGCAATGTGAGCTACAGTCCAACCACGCTACCACAGCAGGGTGCGTAGCACTGTGTGTAGGGACGTGTAGACACCCAGATGGTGGCTCCACCCCTACCCCCCGCCACGATAGGCCGAAACGTAAGTCACTTTCTGGTCAACCCTCGTATATTATTATTTCCTCATGTATGCCAGCTTTTTAATAATTGTGATAAAGTGAGGTAATTAGTTTTTCTTCGTCATTTACTATTGAAGTAAATAATTTGTAATGCAGTAATTAGTGATTCATTAATTGGTTAAAAAATTTGGTAATTTGCCTTCGCTGGGGCTTTCGAAAAAGCATGCAAATCCATGGAAGTGAAAAATTTCCATGGTTCCACACAAGTGTTATTTTCATCCACTAAAAATGCTCTCTGGTATATGGTGAAGTAGAAAATAAAAATTAACCACAACCTTTTATCGGATAGATCTCCGCCATAACAAGACCGGTCATGTAGAACAGGGAAGTAAGAATTTCTATTAATTCTTGGCCATGCAACTCATGGTCTCTAACCCCTGGCTTTTCTGAATTAGAGATTTTATTTATTTATTTATTCATTACCGCACCCCGCAAGCCACCGCTAGGGTGTGTGGCAGGGGGTGAACACACATCAGACTTATTTTGACCCGAGCATAACCCTTATGCAGTCGGACAATGTTATTATGATCCCGTGTTTTTCGTGGAAAAAAATGGCACCTTTAATCTATTCTTTCTGCATTTCATCTCTCTTAATTTATTGACGTTATCTCTCCTGCCATAGTACGATGAGGGTAATAATATATTTTCCAAATCACTGCTAACACTCACCCCTAAAGTCACAGGCAGAATATGACACACCGCTGTTGATATCGTTGTCACACAGAGGGGCAGAGGGGGGAAGGAGGAGCTTGAATAAGTAACATCTACATCTACTTAATACCCCGCAAGCCGCCGTAAGGGCGTGTGGCGGGGGGTGTTAGGACACCACCCGTAATTTAGAAAGAAAAAAAACGCATGAAAAAACCACAAATTCATACCTCCGTAAACAAAACATGGCATACATTCATGCAAGAACACTTACACCTCACATGCAAACACTCAAACTACCAACTAATATACCCATGCACCTAAAAATGTACCTAATATCTTTAAGGTATTCAATTTTGTTCCGACGTGGAAATTCAATGTTTTCAATATTTCTGAAGGGACTTCGGTTTCTTACTATTATGAATCCTGATTGTTCGGGGAAAGAATGATTATTTGTATCTATTTGTACTGGAATCTATCTCCCTTATTTTATCTTTGTGCTCTGATCTACCCAAGTAGTGTGGGACCACAGCAATAATTCCTTTAGTGTCATCGTTAAACTCGTTTGTTCTGAGTCCTTCTAAAAGTATAAGGCTTGCTTGTTCTCTTCGTATCTCAAGGGGCTCCCAGCCAAAATCCACTAACTGTCACACTTGTGTTCTTATTTTAAAAATGTTTCACGAATCTGGCGGATTTTCGCCAGATTCGTTAAAAAGTGTAGCAAAACTTTTAACATGTTAAGTGTAACAAAATATGATAATAGGTATTGTAGCTCGCACTACGTCAATTGTATGTCAGTTCCATGCGATCAATCGGGAAGGGATTTGCCACAAAAACTCACGAGCGTGTTGCTTGCGTTTCGTGGAAGAAGAAATGCGGAATGCACTGTCCATGCAATGGGGTTGAGTGCCTCGCTGCTCTGATGCGAACCAGTCGTTTATCTGCAAAGCGCGGCGTTTTTCTCTAAGACATTTTTTTGCCGGCACGACCAACGCTCTGGGTATCGCTCTCCGTCCCGACATCCGCATAAAAATGCCAGAGCACTCTTTTGGTGGAGTGGAGACGTCCCATTTCTTTCACCCTTCGCATGACGTTCGCACTGAGGCGAAATTGTGGTTTGACTCCACATGGAGAGCGAAATGGTTCACTCGGGCGTGCGGGGCGGTGTGATTGCGAAGGAATAGGAAGGGATAGGGAAAAGCACTCAAACACTTTGTATTCTTAATTTCATTAATAGCACTCAACATGTGCAAATGGGCAGTTTTGAAATTTTGAAACAAAGAAAGTGGCGAACAGAGCATAAATTATGAAATAGTGCTAACTACGGCCGATGAAGGTAAACATTTGGGGGTAGTTTTAACACCACGTCTTTCACGGGGAGCATATATCAGGACAATATAAAGATCCACTTTAAAGAAACACGGCTTCATTAAACGGGTGATGGAGAAATGTAATGAGGAAGTCCAAGTATCTATTCGCCTTCATGTAACTTATTAAGTTTTTGCATGAAGATATGACCCCACACTACTAAGGTAGATGAGACCACAACTATAAAATAGGGGAGATAGATTCCAGTACAGATAGATACAAATACTCATTCTTTCTCAGAAAAATCAGGAATCATAATATTAAGAAACCGAAGTCACATTAGAAATATTAAAAACATTGATTTTACTTGTCGGGACAAAATTATACATTGCAAAGACATCAGGTATATTTGTAGGTGCATGTGTATGTTAGCTGGTAGTTTGTGCGTTTGCATGTGTTGTTGTAAGGGTTTTTGCATGAATGGATACATTTTCTGTTTGTAGATTGCATAAATTTGTGGTATTTGCAAACGTTTTTTTTCTTAATTACGGGCGGTGACCTAGTACCGCCCGCCACACGCCCTTGTGGTGGCTTGCTGGATATTGTGTGGATGATGTGGATGAACACACGTCCGCTTCGCACAAGGACGGCGCTGCGAGACGAATAATCCCGCGCCGGGGACCGACATGACGATTTCCCGCTCTCGGGGGCGCGCGTGGGTGGGCGACCGGCGACTCTCGCTTGTTTCTCTCTCTCTCTCTCTCAGTCGGCCGTTTTTCATGAACGTTCTTTGGTTGTGTGTGTGTGTGTGGCTTGAGAGAGAGAAAGAGAGAGGATCTCCACCCACTCCTTCCCCCATTCCCACCCCTCTCTCCTCCGTCGCCGCACTTTTACGCGGAGCCACGTGTTGATTGCGGCGCCACTCCCACCCACGTCGACTCCACGCACCATTGCCGCCTTTCTCTAGTTCTAAACAGATTTTATTTCCCTTTCTGAGTCCTCTTTATCCTCTGCCCTCACGCCCTTCCCTTACTCTCCCTCCGATGCTCGATGTAATGCTCGTCCTTGTCCGATCAGAACCGCCAATCCTATAGATTCAGTAGTTGTTCTGTCGGAGCCTCGACAGGTCATCCAACCAATGCCTAGGCCTATGCAGTGAACTACTCACTCGGAACCAAGTTCCATTGGAGTCATGGGGTGTATTTTGGAAGTGTTAAATCATGGGCCTTGTGGTTTTGTTAATGCATTTGTATTTATTATTGTTATTATTATTTTTAAATTTATTTTCTTATTATTTTTTTAATTTTTCAAATTAATTTTTTATTTCACCCGAAGAGTACTTATATTTGGAGTCTCGGGAACAGATTAAACGCAATGTGCGTTTCGTGACGGAGGCACGCAGGGACAGTGCGATACGGTAGGAATTAGTAGCGGATTAATTTCTCTGAAGTGACCTAAAATTGTTTTTATGTGGTTACACAGCCTGGGGATGAAAATTGGGGAGGGGTATCCATTATAAAAGATTGGACGGAAATTGAACTCCCGTTTTCGTGTAGCGAGAGAATTAGTGGAGGGAGCCGAAAGGTCGGTGAATTGATGACGCACACAGTGGGTCAGTATATGCCTCGAGCTGCAGTGGTTTGAAGGTCGTGCGGCTTGTCGTGTGTTTATTCAGTTTATCCTTGCCCCCCTTGTCACCACCCCACAGTCCCTTAGGGGCGTGGACTGGCGGGGGATCGGTAAGGGTATCGGGTGGGTGAGAGACCTCCCTCCGAACGCATCCATCGCGAAAGCAAGTGGAATTGATATTTACGGCGGCTCTCATTCGTGTGGGAAGTGCACTGCTGTTCCCGCCGCTGACGCTCCTGTTATCCGCGCCGTCAAATCGACTACGCCTTCGCGGGAAGGGAGTCTGCGGTGATGCCTTCGCATTGGAGCGAGCGAATTTTCCCTGTCGATCGAAAGTGGTTCCGGGGAGATACTTTTTCAAGAATCCCTTCTCTCTACCGAATGCTCTCAACTCCATTTGAGAAGGAATAGGAAAGTGTTCCCCAGAACTGTAGGGTTAGCTTACTCCAAAACCTGGGAGTGAAAACGCGAATTACACGGACGAATATCATTCGTCGTAGTGCCATATTAAGAGTTAACAACTTCGTTCCTGCAGACATGATGTGAGGACCTAAAGTATGCTTATGCATTTTTATTGAAATTTTCAATTGCAAAATTATGTAAGCGTGAACTTTTACGGCTCTTTTTAGAGTTAAAGGCAACATATCCGTAGCAACGTACTCATACAAGGTCTGTCCCTTAAGTAGTAAGACTGCGTCAATAAAAAATTGTATTGCCAGAATCGATACATTCACTCAAAAGTCTTCCAAGTAGCATCCTTGTGCGTCCGCACACCTCTGCCAGCGGGTTTTCCACGCCTCGTACGCCTCCTTGAAGGCGGCTCACGGAATGATGCTAAGCTCCCTGGTCAGGGCCTGTTATAACGCTTCCACCGAGCCGTGGTAACGTCCTTTCAGTAAGATATCTAGGTGGGGGAAGAGTAAGGAGTCTGTGTGGCAACGTTATGGCTGTAGGTGGGTTGAGGCATGGTCGAGAAGCTCTTGGCAGATCCGCGTGCGAGTTTCCTTTTGTTCGCCCGAGAGCACTCGCGGCACTCACTTCGCACACGCCTTCCTCATACCCATGCATTCGGTCACAAGTCGATGCTAATTAATTTCAGGGATGCCAAGTTCATCATAAATCACGCGAACATTTATTTTGCGATCCCTGTCTAGCAAAGCCTTCACCCTTGCAAGATTTTCGTCTCTTTTTGTGGTCGAAGGGCGTCCTGGACGTTCGGCATCCTCAATATTTTCTCTGGCCTTCCGAAACAACTTGTACCATTGAAAAACAACCGATCTACCCATGGTGTTATCACCATAAGCTGCCTTGAGCATGTGATGACTCTTTTCCAGTTTCGCCCAGTTTCTAGCAAAAGTTCATGGCGTAGCGCTGTTCCAATTACCAGTTCATGACAAGGAGTGATGAGATCAGGTTATAGAGGTTTCGCAAATAAGCTATCCATAATCCGCCAAGTCAACTGCCACCGACCTCCAACCTTTCCTGAGACCCCTCCCTCGAACCCAGTCAGAGAGATCCCCGTCTGTCCGGGAAAAAGTAAGTCCTACTACCTTTGCGACAAACCTTGTATACTGCCTGAGAAGGGCCTTGGCTATTCCAATGAATTCCGAGGCAGGAGATGAAGGTTGGCAGTAGGAGTAGGCAGTTGGCAGTTGGCAGTAGGTGCGTTGAATGCCGATTAATAATTTGCGCTGGGAGACGTGTGGCCAAATCCGGCGATACAGCGGGGGCGCAGAATCTACGCACCACGCCAACCCCCCCCCCCCCATCATTAACCCTTTTCGCATCCCGATTAAAAACACCCCCGCAAAAGCCACCGTTTTGAACGGTGGTTATTGCGTGGTTATTGGCGGCCCACGAAAAAGGAGCACCAGAAGTGGAATTACGTTTATAACTTCGCCCTTTCGACCTTCTCAGTCGAGAGCCAATAGGGACGGAAGTGATAAATACGATGCCTGTTCAATAAATACGCGAACTGAGGCCATAAAAACTTCATTCTGCAAAATTTAGTCTACATCGATTTTGTCCCCGTCTAAGTATTCTCCATTCATTACTATGCACTTATTCCACCTTCTTTTCCACTTTTTAAAGCACCCTTGGAAGTCCTCGGCAGTTGGGCTGTTTAGTTTTCTCGTCGTTCCTTACTTAATTGTGTCCACCTCTTCCCAGTGATGTCCCCTCATCACATGTTTGTATTTTGGGATTAGGAAAAAGTCACAGGGGGCGAGATCTGGCGAATAAGGAGGACGATCTAGGATGGAGATTGAATTTTTTGCCAGAAAATGGCGAAAAATCAATGCTGAATGTGCAGGTGCATTGCCATGGTGAAGGATTCATCCATCGTGTTCGGTTAAAATAGTGTGTATTGTTGATTTTCCTGAATTCAGTTCATCAGCTATCATTCGGACAATTTCTCGACGATCGGTAAGGACAAAGGACTGCTCACGATCAATGTTGTCGTCCCGGCCTTGCATCATCCGTGGCGTCTTTTCCGGCTCTTTTTAAAACGCTAAGTCCACTTGAAAACGAATGTTTTCTTCAGAGCGTTATCACCGTAAACAGCTGTCAACATTTCAGTAAGCTCTTAAAAGATTTGGTGTTTTCCCGGCGTATCAGCTGCGTAAATTCCTCTCGGGTCCTCCACCGGATTATATCGTCCATATTGGCCGACGTTTCGATGTCCGACTCGGTCATCCTCTTCAGGGCTTCTGAACCGATCCTTAGAGTAATGGGTGAAACCAGGAACGACGGGCGGCCAATGGGAAGGCGCCCTGATACGGACCAATCAAATGACACCTGATTGGGGGAAAAACCATATATATACGTGGAAAAAAGAGGCAAACGGCATTCAGAAGCCCTGAAGACGATGACCGAGTCGGACATCGAAACGTCGTCCAATATGGACGATATAACCCGGTGGAGGGACCGAGAGGAATTTACGCAGTAAGTTCTTGATTACTTTTACCGCACTTCACCAAAAAACTTGATGCTGATTGTCTGCTCCGTGATTTCGTCAATTTCCATTTTCGACCAACAGGAAGTAAGAACAAGGACAACAGAAACTTACGAGGGTCATCCGGAAAGTAGTACCCGTTCGTGAAATAAAGACACAAAAGTAAATATTAACAAACATAAAAAATTTTATTTGAAAGAGGATACTTTAAACTACTTCTCAACATAATCTCCAAGCAAATTAAGGCATTTGTCATAACGTGTGACAAGTTTCTGTATTCCTGCTGCATAGTCCTTCGCCGCCAGCTCATTGAGATACGCGAGGGACCCATCTTGCACAAATTTTTGCATAATGCAGATGGTGTTTAACAATTTCATGAACAATTGTTCGAGAAACATTGGGAAAATGCTCACAGATGTCATCAATTGTGACGCGCCGATCGTTCCTCACGAATTCGTCAACTGAGCTCACCAGTTGGTCTGTAATGACAGACGGTCTCTCCGAACGCTCATCGTCGTGTGTGTTCCCCCTCCCCATGTTGAAGTTGCGACACCACCGCCGAACAGACGACTCGTCCATTACATTGTCTCCATACACCTCCTTTAATTGGCGATGAATATCACATGGGCGAACGTTTCTTGCATTGAGGAATTTAATCACTGCCCTCACTTCACAACTGGCGGCGTTCTCAATTTTTTTAAACATTGTAAACAATCACAGAAACAACACAGGCAATGCTAGCGTCACGCAACTTGGCTCAGAGAAGGCAGACAAGCCACTGAAGCTATCTGACCTCGTCCAGCGGCTACTCGCGTCGTCAGCACTTCATGCGGCACGAACGGGTACTACTTTCCGGATGACCCTCGTACATAACTGGCACCATGCGCACAGCTCGACGATCCGCCAAGCAAAGACGGCTCATTGGGCCTCATGCAACTAGCGCCGCTGGAGGGCGGGGCTATAGTCCGCCGCTCCGCTATAGAGGGCCGCTATAGTCCGCGTCATGGCCGTCGGATTGCACCAGTTCGCGCATTTATTGTAAGAGCCACATATATCTATATCCGAAAACGGCACTTCCTTTTCGAATGTGCCGAGCGAAAGGAGCTTGGAACGATTGTTCTCATGCAATTCTACCACTCAACCACTCCTTTTAACTTTCAGTGGGTTGAACCCTAAGTCCACAATTTAAAGAATTGATTTCTCGCGACCAAAATCTAGGTTTACCTTCTTTCATTAAAACCGTAAGGCCTGTTTTCAAAGCAATACAAGAATAGCCCGCCTTATTATGGAGACATAACTTCCTTTTTTGAGAGCGTTTGAAAAAAAGACGTTATGTTGCCGCACCCTGTATACTACAGCATAGTTTCTGTTTTTCCTGCCTTAATTTTTAATTCATTAAAGTTTATTTTTGTGTGCTTTTACGGATTATAATAGATTAACTCTGTATTGAGTAGACTCGAGTAATATAAGAATGGTAAATTTAGAATTTGATTTCCATTGAATTACATTGGAGTGCCTTTTTTAGTCGAGAATAATTCCACTATGTAAATGCGAAAAATGATTTTAATTATGAACGAATGATTGCTTGAAAGGAAAGGAATTACCTTAAATCTAAAAATGAAGTAGTGTCAACATTTGTGTTTCTTTGAATACATTTTCCCAAGTTTAACAAAATGTTCACTTATTCGAGAAAGCTGGCGCTTTTCATTGCTTTCATTTTTTCACATACAACATTTTTTCAGGTACGTTGCAGTAATGAAATTATATGTATACCCTTATTAAATCATATTCAGTTTGAAGATACAATTTATTAATGAATTTATTTATTTTGAAATTAAAGTGAAACATTTTTAATTTTCCCAATATTGAAAATTTACCTTCAAGAACGTCATTTCGGGACGCTCGAAGACATTAAAATGACCGTAACTGACCAACTGAAATCAATTTATGTCCATATTCCAGCACTGACTTTGAAGAGTGGAAAAATCGTGTTCATCGCTATTTTATTTAATTTATTTTATTTTAAAACATTGTTCACATACAGCAGTGGCGCCAATTTACAGTGAAAAATATAACAAACATAAAAGAGGACAAAAGACAATAACAGTATAACAATAACAACGAGAACCAAGCATGGACAGGGGAAAATTTTAATTTACTGAAAGGTGGAATAAAGCTTGGGTGGTGAAATTGTTGCATGATAAGTTAAAGGGGTCGACAGTGTGAGGGAGTGAATTTAGAAGGGAGGAGAGGCGAAATAGCAAAGGTGAGCGCTTTAGTGAGAGATATCCTAGGAATAGGCAGAGATGGAGGAGGGAGTGGGTGCGGGTGGATCGGGTTGGTATCCTGAAGTTGAAGAAATATAGCAGTTCAGGGCAATCAATAGTCGAGTTTAGGGTGTTGTAGCGGAGTTTTAAATCAGCTTTAAGTCTGCAGCTTTGGGGACTAGAAATGGATAGGGAAGACAGAACAGCATTTGAGGACATATTGCGGTAATGTGGGACTCGGTGTTTGACTATTTTGGTAAAGAAGTGAGAGATGCAATCGAGGGATTTAAGATTAGTTATGGATGAGGTGGACCAAATGGGGGAGCAATATGATATGATGGGAAGGACAATTAATGAGAAGTACGAATGGAGTGCAATTGGATCTTTAATTTCTTTGAAACGGTAAAGAAGGCCTAGTAGGGATATTGCTTTATTTTTTAAAGTCTGTATGTGGTCGGAGTAATTTAGTTCAGGGTCAATTAAAACGCCAAGGTCTTTAATGGTTGTTACTCGATTTAAGGGAGTTGAATTAATTGAGTAGTTAAACATCAAGGGGTTTTTTTTCAGAGCAAGAGTCATGATGTTGCATTTTCCAGGGTTTAAGTTAAGCCTCCAGGTATCTCCTCCAGATAAGCCTCCAGGTATCTCCTCCTAAGCCTCCAGATATATTTGGCTTCCAAAGAGAATTTCTTCGAAGGAGATAACACGAAATTGTAATTTTAATCTTATTTTACATTCTGAGCAATAAATTTCATTACTTTCATTTACTGAATCATAGCAATAATATCAATGTCACTGTAAACACGCTGAAGGCGTACCACTTCGTTCTGACCCACCATTGTGGGTTTTACCGTGTTTTTTAGGCTATCCGCTCGCAACCCTCGATGTAGGAACTCAGGAACAATGCGAAAACCCTCTACAGCCCTTGAGATTTCATTCGGGACTCTGGATTCTGGATGCCACAGTTACATCTCGTTTTTTAGGACATTTCGGCACAGTGGATTTCCTTATTTAGTAATGACAAATTTTTGCAGCATTTATTTCTTAGCAAAATATTCAGAAAATCCAGGCTTTCTCTCTAATCCGATTTAGTTATGTAGGTTAATCTCTCGTTGAGAAATCAATTAAGGCCACTTGAGAATTGAGAATTACGGCGATTGAGAATTAAATTTAGGCTAAATTCCAAGACTCTGCGGGAGATACCGCGACTGTAACTTTTAATGGAATCATTCGCTAAATGTGTATTGAAATTCAACAATTTTAGAGTGTAAAAATTATCCGCTTTGACCGGGATTCAAACTTGGATTGCTCGATGTCCGACCGAGTACTTGAGCCAGCTAAGCTACCGAGGCGTCCTCTTACACTCGGAGATTTTGGGCGCTTTTGAAGGCACAAGATGTTGTGGCGAAATACTATGCATAGATACAAAGCCACATGCATACGTAGTCGTGCGCGATGCGCCGCAGTCCACGAGGTAAAAGCCAACTTTTAAACACTAGGGGTGTTTTACCTCTGACAAATTTCAAGAAACTGGTTAAAGCACTCGGCCGGACATCAAGGGATCCGAGTTTGAATCCCAATCAAGGCGAATTGTTTTTTACCCTCTGAAATTTTTGCATTGGAAATTAAGACAAGTTGAAAAATCTTTTTTCAAGCCGCTCCATTGCAATTTTATATCTAACTCTGTGTGGATGATTGCAATAGAAATAAGAGAGATGAAAATTAGAAGGGATGTGATTGACTTAGCTATTGCAAGAAATGTTACTTTTGACTTCTTTCAGAATTCAAGTAATCATGACCCTAGGAAGGTCAGCGCTCTTCATTTTTCGTCGATTGCATTCGCCTTGAAGGTCACTGCTCCTCCCCGATAGCGAAGTTTCAAATGTAAGTCTTGCTCAGTCAAACGCTGCCCCTGCTGATATTGAAATCGGAGGATGGGAAAAATGCGCCCAAAAGGAAAACACACATTGAAACTTGAGGACCTCACGAAGGACCCCTCCCGTCCTTACAATGGCATTCATTCACTCTCCCAAGTGCCTCCCTATCTGTCGAAGTGCCCTTGGAGACCTCGCCTCCTCTTCCCCCTCCCCTTTCCCTCCCCCTCCCCCGTCCTAACCCCACCCACCGACCCCGACCGATTCCCAGAATCCTCCGCCGGTTCCCACCATTGTCGAACACGGTGCAGAGGGCAGGGCGATCCGTCCCCTCCATCAAATGTTCCCTTGCCATTATTTTAATTCATTAAATCATTTGTAAATTAACCACGAAAGTCAAATGAAAAGCTGAAGATGCAGTAATTAACCGAGAATCAGTTATGAATTGGACTGTGAGGTTTGAACAAGCTATTTCAAGAGTGCGATGTCTGACCAGAAGGTAACTTACATTTTGAAATAAAAAATATGAACCCAGGGACAAGACAAAGTTTTATTATATGTAATTTAATGGTACATTTTAAAACTATTTTTCTTCATAGTCGCCATTCAAATTGAGGCATTTATCATAGCGACACAAAAGCTTTTCAATTCCGTCTCTGAACAAATCTACCGCCTTAGATTCTTGGGAGAACTAATATGTTCCCATTCCATAGACTGCCCTTTTGACTCACAATTGACATACGTTGCCCATGTATCGTCCTCAGCTATGGCACGATCTAAGAGTGCTTTACTATATTTGTCTTAGGCTTCGAGGAAAGTGAACACTGCTGCAAAACACTGTTTCTCTGTGGTCTTCCGTCGTGATTTTCGGCACCCATCTGGCACAAAATTTGTGATAGCTAAGCTTTTCCGCTGCACTTCTATGCTGTAGACTTCGTAAAATTCGGGAAAAATGAAACAAGAGATTGGCCATCGAAAATCGGTGATTTTCACGCATGCTTGGCTTCGCTTCGTGAAGAACCTTTGCGGTCTAGGGATCCAGCAGGTAAACCAGCAAGTTCCGAGATAATTAAAGCACTCTTGTAACTCATATATACTAATTAGTATATAACCCTTAACCCTTTCATCCAATCCGCAAGTAAACTGTTTAACTATCCCAACTTTTTATTGGCTATTCCACAAATTGCACGACTGTGTTGACCCAAGGACATATCCATAGTTATCGTAACACCCAGGTATTATACCGATTATACTTTTGTTATGTTGGTTCCCTGTTTATTGTCTTTGGGTGAAATACTCTTCCTTCGTAAAATTTATTGAAACACATTCATTCAAATTTATTTCTTGCTCCCATGTCTCGCGCCACTTTTGGATCGCATTTAGGTCGTTAATTAATGATACTCCGCTATCTTCATGAATACAATACATACCTGTAGATATTTCCCTATATATTACGGCATCGTCAGCAAATGGACGTAGTTTACTCGAAACCTGAGGACACCTGGGAGACGGGAGCTCGAAGGGAGGGCCCCCCAAGCGCCCCCTCCCATTGCCAGTATCAATTTGGCGGTGCTTGACGCAGGCAGGAAAAGCCGATCGCATTCTCCCTCCCCCGCCATCCGACTAAAACTCGATACGGGTAGCGCGAAAGGAACGTCGGAGGCGCTGCATCGAAGGAACTCCCAAACAGTGAACACAAACGGGGAAATACATAGGAGTGAAAGAGTAAAGGGAGAGGAGAGCCACTCTTTTACGATGGTTGGGCCTCACTTCGACATAGTAATCGGGTGTCCTGGAACTTGTAATGATCCGGACAGTGAGGGATCCGGATTCGAATCCCGGTCAAGGCCTATTTTTTTTGCATTTTGAAAGTGTTGCATTATAAGGAATTCTTTTTCATTTGCACAATCAAAGTAAAATGGGTATAAGGGAGACTTAGGCACGACAATTAAAATTTTCCGAAAAAGAATTTAAGGAAGATTAGGATCCTTCACTGTCCGGTGATTCACTGCACGGCGCCTTACTCAGTATGGACAAATCTCCGTTCACTCCAACATGCTTGCTTAACGCATTTCTTGTATGAAATGTAGCGGGGAAATTTTCGGAATAATGGAATTATTTCGGGTACTTAGTCTAGCATTGATGAAAACAATTATGTATACCTACCTCTAAAGGGAAGGCCATATTTCTCGGTTATTTTTTTCGCAATGTGGCCACGTCAAGCCATATCCTTTGGATCGTTTTAAGTACATCCGTCGGTCCAACTTCCATCCGAAAACTGAACGTTGGTTCGACGGTAAACTTGGTCAAAACTAACCTGAAAAAAACTAAAAAGTCAAATAGTTTTTTTAAGACTGTTTATCTCCGTTTGGGCAAATTTTAGCTAATCAAGAAATGCATTGAATTCAGTGTCCGTGGTTTGTTTAAATAGTATTGGGAAAAATAAGAATTATTTCAGACATTGGTACTATGCCTCAAATTTCTTCAAGGTATATCCCTCTTAGCGTTGACACACTTATCACGCCAGCGGCTTTCCCACGACTCGAAGGCTCCCTGGTTGGCGGATTCCGGGAGGTCCTTAAGGGTACGCGCGCAAGCTTCTTTGACGGCACTTAGAGTGGATGGTGGTGTCCTTTGATGGATGGTGGATTTTACATTTATAGGAGATAGGATTAGTCTGCTGGTGCCAAGTCGGGACTGTAAGGGGGTTGGGGAATCGTCGCGATGTCGTTGCAGAAGGTCGTCACTATTTAGACACTCGACTATGCTTTGGGTCGTCGGTCCAAAGACCTTCGGGAGGACGGATTAAGCGCAGATCGCCAAATTTTCAATGACAATGGTGTGCAGTGTTATCTTCATATCAATGCCAATATACAATCTGCGGTCATGCGCGCACGTAACCGACGGTTCTGAATTCAGCACTTCACGCACATGTCAGGAAAAAATTTTGAAGATAATTTTTATACCAACCTTGTATTCTCGCCCCTCCCCCAATCTGCAGTGATTAACCGAACGCCTTCCTCCGTTGCAGAGTTTAATAAAATGCCCTTGCAGATGTTGAGACACACCTCCGCTACTTGTGAGTTGGCGTGATTCCATTGCGATTTAAGACACAATCGACGCTTTGCGTTCGTTAATATTGCAAAAATCAATTCATCAATGATCGTGAGACCGAATAAAAAAACAGTCGTGACTACGGAGCGTAATAATAGAGGAGGGAAGACTTTCTATGCTTGGAATTCGGATTGGTATTCAGAAACAGTTTGCAAGCTATATGAACTTATAAATAAATTAATAGTAGCAAAAATATGCATGACACTATTTAGGTGTTTTGTTGATAGTTTTATTCATTAAATGGCGAAAAAGGTTCTTTTTTCAATGTAAATATTTTATTTAAAATAGGATTTTTTATTGTAATTTCAAACAATTTTGCGTTGAGGAGAAATTTAAGAATACTCAAATCATTCAGAATTTCAATTTTCAAAGGCAGAATTAATTCATAAATATAATTTGGCAATTTATGTAGTCACATAGATTACGCTTAAAATTACAATTACGAACATATGTAGTGTACAGTTACTGTTGTAGTATGCCATCGTTAGGTTTATGACTAATAATGGGTTTCTTATTTATTTTGGAAACGAATCCAAAAACGTTTTCGATGGTTCTTACTTCGGAATGCAAATAAAATAAAACTGGTTATCCTTTTTTCTGTGCCGATTCGAAATCAGTATCTCAGATGTATTTCAGTATTCAGCTTAATTATTTTGACTATTCACAGCAACTCTTCGCTAATGTAATATTAAAATAAAAGCAATCCATGGACAGCAATCCCGCCATTTCCGCGTGCATTTGCTTTACCAAGCTAAGTTCTGTGCCCCTGGGAACTCGTATAGTGCGTTCGAGAAGGGAGCTGGCACATTAGGTGGACGTCCATCCCTATTGGGGATGGGGGAAGTCGTTTCCGCCTGCCAACACCCAAAGGGATGGGGGGTGAGAGACTGGGCGGGGGATGATGGCGTCATCGACTAGGGATGGGCGGAGGGCCTGTGGGCCGCAACCGTGGGCCGCTCTCAGCATTCGCAACACCCGCATTCAAAGGGATACCACGCCCCGCCACTGTTGTGGAAGCGTCGTGATGTTGGCGCATCAGCGCGTGTGCGCCATCGTCACTCCGCCGTTTCTATCGGTCGACTAGTCCAGGGGCGCGGGGGAGGTGCTCCGTCCTCGCGACGCGTCGGTGACCCCGCGATCGAATAAATGCCATCACCATCATCGTCTTGCCTTCCTATCACGAATCAGGCGATGCTATCTATTCCGCTCGTTGCGGTTTTTTAATCATTCAACATCGACATAAATACCTCAAGATCCACCAAATAGGTGCATGGCAGAGGGTGAACGCACCGGGTGGGAAGGGTAAGTGATAAGGGAGGATGTGCGAGAGGAAGGGGGAAAAGCGAAAAATGTATGTTAAAAAGTATGCAATAAAGTGCAAATTTGTGAGCATGCTGGAGGAAGATTTAATTCATCAATAAACTTAGTTATTTGTTTTACGAAAAAAAGGAAATAAAAAAGAACCACCAACCACGACAGACCTCCATCATACCAAGAAAGGTCATGTAGAATTGAGAGGTAAGAAGGGGAAATTCTACCGCCACATGGACATGCAAACTCATAGTCTCCACCCATAAATTCACGGGTAGGGAATATGACACAGCGCTGTATGTCCCGGCCCCGCCGACGAACCTCTTCCATTTACAGAATGATTAGTTATATTGTTAGTGCGAAAATGCGCAAACGCGAATTTGATGTCATTCTCACCGATAAAACGGGACAGTCGGCTGGACAAGTATTAATTCCTACGTTTATTATTGAAGATCCTGAAGCATTCAGTATGGGATGCGGAGGTCTGAGAGTAGGGCTTAGTATTGCGTGGATGCGGTTGTGCAATACATGAAAGTTATTGTCCTAGATCTCCTAACAAAGTAATCTTCAGCGCGGACATTAATCCTCAAGCAATCAATCTTCAACGCCTAAAGTTGAGGAAACTAGGCGTTGAAGATTGCTTTGTGAGAAGATTATCCTCTGCTCAGAGACCAGAAAAGAATTAACAGAATGAAGAAAAAGTTATATCTCTTGAGTTATGTGACCAAAAATGTCGATATTTTTGTGTGCCAAAGGGAAATTCAAGACCGGACTAAATAAATCCTTTACGATCAGAGTCAACAGCGATATACTATAGAAACGTGATCTACGTATATCGCGAGATGAAGTAGACTTATTTGAGCCGACGGGATGCCTATTGCTTTGCCAGAGTGACCCAATTTTCAAGCAGGGATTAGGTTGGTATAACCCCAACTCCACGACTGGAGAAACCTTCGGTGGGAGTTGTTGTGTATTTCATTCGGTTGTCCCTTGGTGCGTGTGACCAGGAGACCCGCTTCAAGGGCATGAGATGCGTGTGTGAGGCGGAGCGTTGACCGCCCCGCCAGGACCCGAACGTAAATTCCCCGACACGTCGTGGCGCCCCGGCACGACATAGTATTCCGGCTACAGTTCGACAACTGCGCGGGAACATGAAGCATTCCCGCGCGGTGGGGGTTGACACAGAGGTCAAATAAGTATGGGTGAGAAAAACTAGGTAATAGCGCTACGGAGGCTGTGGATTAAGAGGAGTAGGAGGGGTATTTATTGAGAAACCTCGATTTATTATTGCACGGAAAGGGGAGAATGGAAGAATGGAATCGTTTTCGCGGAGAAACATGGTGAACTACGCATTCGCCGTCCATACGTTAGGTTAAAATTTAATGTACCTTGTAACTCATAAATAACAAACGAATTTAACGATGACACTAAAGTAATTATTATGTCCCCAAACTATTTAGGTAGATCAGGACACAAAGATAAAATAAGGGAGATAGATTCTAATGCAGGCAGATACAAATCTTCATTCTTTCTTCAGAAAATCAGGAATCATAATAGAAAGAAACCAAAGTCATTTTAGAAATGGTAAAGACATTCCAATTACAAGTCAGGGCAAGATTGAACGTTGCGTAGACACAAAAAATACTCGCAGGTATATGCGTATGTTAGTTGATAGTATATATATTTACATGTAAGTTAAGACGGTTATCGCATTCACCTCTGTGGGTGTAGATTAACATGACTTATGAATACTTATTTCAGAGTGGATGTTACAGATATTGATCTTATTGACAGATTGAATGACGGGGCCCATGAGTTGCGTATCCAATGTGATGGTGGAGATTTCTTATTTTTCAATTTTTCATGTCCTGTCTTGTTTTGGTGGAGGCCCGCCGTATAAAAGTTTTGGTACTTTTTTATTCCCTTTTTTCGCAATCGACTAGTTTAGTAGGTTAATCAACCCTTATTTTGCTTTGAGTCTTCCTCCAACATGCATGCCAATTTGCACGTTATTTGATAGCTTTTTACTAATTATTATTCCATTTTCTCTTCCTCTCCCATAACCTTCGTTATCACCTACCCTTCTCACCTGATGACCCTTGCACCCCCTGCCACATACCTTTTCGGTGGATCGCGGGATATTTACGACGATGTCGATAGTATATAATAATATACCAAAAGTTTGTTTTCCGTCCCTAATTGAAGCCGTAGTTACTGAGAGTGGAGTATTTATTCGATTTTGACGAAAATATAAATATATGAGAAGTATGCTTGCGAAAAGTTTAACTAATATACAATGTAAGACGTCAAACAAATTCTGTTGCATTTTAAAAATGTTTGCTATTTGATGAGTGGTAACTTAGGTAACCTCTGAAATGTGCTTGAATGAAGACTGAAAGGGTATTGTTTCAACTCGATATCTGTAATGAAGAGCAAAAGGTGAGCTATTACAGCTTATCTTAATTAAGTGAGAAGAGGACAAAAATTCCTCGTTAAGTAAATAATTCATTCAAATGTTTCACTCCTCTCCCATATCATCCCTCATTACTCACCCTTTCCACCTGGCGCTTGCACCCACTGCCACACGCCTTTTTGGTGGATCGGGGGTAATTATGTCGATGCTGATTTATAGTATAGTGGCTGGTCTTTTATGCGGTATATAATTTAATTTTGCATTCGCAATGCATCAACCATAGCATTGCATTTTTTGCTGAACCTGACAACTTTACCGTAATTATTTTATGAAACTTTTTTCGTTGAGGTGCCAATGATTTCAGCAAAAAATGCACTGCTACTCTCATTGCAGGGGTTTTACCTTATTAAGGCCAAAAAGTGTCCACGAAGAAGAATTAGTCACTCCAGGGTGACTTGGCTTCCCCAGGTGATCGTGAATTAACACTTACGTTTCAGCTTTCTCTTCTTCACTTTCTTCATTTTCTTATCTCAAGGGACATCCACTACAACGATGATAACGACCTTTATCTCAATATATTTTCCTCAGCAACTGTCACCATAGCGAATATCAAAGATAGCTTATATTCATGCGCATTTCGTCTTCGGAGGCGACGCTTCGGTGCGTCAGGGATGAACGGTCTCATATCGCCGTGAAAGTCACGTCCCAGCACCGCGCCTATTTGTCAACCGAGTGAGGGATACCCACCACGCACACCACGGCGACCCAATGATCGCCATAAAAATGGAAGTCATATTCTAACTTCCAGAATTAAATTAAAGCTAGCGAATTGACCCTAAGCAACGATATTAATTTCATACTTATTTACTTGACGAATAAATTCCAGTTTGGTATGGCTCTTCTTTCGCTTACGTATGATCAAAGTAATTAGTTGAACTTTCCCATATAAGCCAGTTGTGTTCGCTTTCGGAAACGCTCTCTTTTATCAACCAATCAGCTGTTACCGTTTCTGTACCATTGGCCGTCGCTGGATTTCGCTTTTGATGTATCGTCCGCTGAATCCAACCTGCACGGAATCGCAGGGGTCAGCACCAAACAGGGCGGCTATGTCCCGGCGGCCACCACCCACCTGCTGCAGCAGCTGATCGCAAACGCTTACGATTAGCCCTGTTTCTTTCCATAAGGATTCAAGATCTACATTAATACCCCGCGATCCACGAAAAAGGTGTGTGGCAGGGGGTGCAAACACCAGGTGGGATGGGTAAGTGATAAGGGAGGATGTGGAAGAGGAAGGGAAAAGGGAAAAAATAATTGGTAAAAAACTATAAAATAACGAACCACTTTTTAAAAATTCTAGAGGGAGATTTAATTAAAAACAAGAGTTAATTCACCCAATAAATAAGGTATTTGTTATAATTATTGTATCTTTTATTTCCATCACATCCCAATTTCGTTCTCACCTCTCACCCTCGCTATGCAATTGAATGATAGGTTTTACAGATATTAATTACTCCAAGACAATTGCAAATATAAATGATTTAATCAATTATCAGATTCACCCAATACACTGCTCCCTGCTCAAGCTCTTACATATTTGAGTCATCATAAAAACCACTTCCATTTCAACTCTTCCCTCATCCCTTTCCCTCGGATTTACCCATTATTTAAACAATACGCACTATTGAACAAACACAAGGATTATAGAAAATTGTGAAATGTGGATGACACTTTGAATTGCTTGGAACAGTGACTAACCTTGAAGTTTCCAGCGAACTTCCACTTTCTTCGTGTGTTCCTTCCCTCTGTTCCATAAAATCCCTCCCTGCCTGTCCCCCTCCCGCCAGCCAGTGCCGTTTGTCACGTCATTCCCATTTCACTCCCCCACCCCACTATCCCATTAGATGGTGGACGCAAACATTTCATGGTTATCCCTGAAAATGATAGTGTTATGTTGGAACCGGATTGTGAGAAAAGATTCCTAATGGAAATCGATACGAAGTTGGTTTTTACCCAATACGCCCACTACTCCACTCGCTCTCTCTCTCTCTTTCAACATGTTCTTCTGTCTCCGCGCCCTGCGAAATTCTACATACATATCTATACCCTGCGAGCCACCAAAAAGGTGTATGGCAGAGGGTGCAGCACCAGGAGAATATGGGTAAGGGATGAGGGGGTTAGGGTTTTTGAAATGGTTGGGGAAAGGTGATGGGAACCTGCAAAAAATATAAATTAATATACTGGTATAATCATGCGTAGTCCCTACCTTGTAGGTTAATACTTATAGTGTCGAGCTGACTCCTGGGGAATTTCCACTACAAGCATTCTAGTCTCTTATTGTTCTTCAAAAAAATGACATTTTAAACCTGTCAGTCTTGCAGTCTATCTCTCTAATCTATTATGTTCGTGATCCCTCCGCCCGTAATACGTTGGGGTTCGTATTTTGAATGGAGTCTGTTGCACATAACGTAGGAGATTGTCAATTTTTCAAATCCATTCATCGAATTCATCTCGTAACTCGCGCAATGGATTTTCCTCCAGTTAGTTTTTTCCATTATTCATTAATGTATTTTTGCAAACATGATCCTTTTCCAACTTTTTTGTGGCATTATTCCCCTCCGAATCAGGTGTTTTATTACCAAAATAGTTTTTTTTTTCAATTCTTAAAGCCACATGGACGGCGTTTTCTCCAAATTTCGCTCAAGAAATATTTTACCATCAACTAGAATGCAAATGACACGTCAAAGAATCGGTAAATTTCGATTCGATTCGAATCCACTCATTTGACGGTTCATTTTCCATCAAAGCTCTCTCGCTCGGAGCCCCGCTTGACATTTCCCGGGAAATGAAATGCCATCGTTTGGAACTAACGTCCAGAAAACGCGAGCAGCGATATGCCCTTGTTGGAATGGCAGTACATGTTGGTTATTTCTAAATTTCGGTGATTGTTTACGATGAAAAACATGCAAAACCAATCGCTTATTTATTGTTATCTCCGAAGTGTTATTCTGCAAGTGTATTGTGAATCAAAGTTTGAATTCGTTCAATTGAGCATCAACGTGACATTTTTAGTTCCCGCGGAGTTCTAAAGTGACGGAAAGTAGTGTAATAGATGATACATGAAATAAAAATCGGATGGTATTTATATACACTTGCTACTCCATGTCTTTCAGTGGCCAAAGTAGGAAGGAAGTATTCTCATCTCAAAGGTTCCTTGACCATGTGAAAGTACCGACAAAGTTGTGATTCAAGTTTTGTAGTTGGATCAATAAATTCATGCATTGAAGGCGTCCTGCACAACATGTCTGTCAAAGTTTCATTGTATCGTTTGATAGGAGCTTTATTCATAATATACGTATACGGATTGTTGAAATAGGCCAAGAATAATACTGAAGAAATCAGCTAAACCTTTTCTCTTTTCATACACCTCTGACGTATAGATGGCTGAAAAAACTCTCTGTACTCACACTCCCGCTTCTGGGTGGAAGGTTGACACCAACGTCAACCAAACCTCCCGCCTTTCCACGGAGGAAAGCAAGGAAATAGATGTGGAGACCTCCGAGGACAAGTCGTAATTTATGGGCAGCCCTTACCTGTTTTGCTTCACAGACTTCTCTTCAGTCTAACCGTCCAAAAATTCCACATTTTAGCAATTCTCCTTCCTGAAACACTTCGTTTACACAACCACTTTAAAGCCCTGTGCTCCAAGAATGGTGTTGGTGATTTACGGGCAGCCCCCTAGAAGAGCGTATGCTTGTCTGAGCGCACCCATAGGCGCAATAGACCAAGCCCTCACCGTAAGGCTCCCGTCGACGCCAAGAACGGGGTCAATCCGTACCTCTCCCTTGAGGTCACCCGAACGAGACCCGAGGGCGTTATTGCATCGGAGTTTAGTCAATCGATTTCTCTCAAATTTGATGTTTCAACGCTCGACTCTCATTGGATCTCCAGCCGAAAAGTCAACGAGAAGGAATTTTGCCTATTTGGTTCCTGAGTCAGCCTTCCCGGAGAAAGCAATATGCCCTCCCTCTCCCTCTCTCGTGAACTCTAATCTCTTCCCTTCGATTGTTTGCGCGGCACTCCGATCTGGATATGCGCCCCGTGCCTCCACGATAAGCCCCGAGGATTTTCGGGAAGCATGAATGGAAAAAAATGTTATCCTTCCGATATTTCATATCCCGCGTCGATGGACGACGTCCACCTTCGTTTCATTTCAAAGGAAACCTTATTTTAGATAGATATGTTAGTACCCAGCAAAACGCCACTAGTGTATGTGGCGGGGGGTGAATACCCCTATTACTAATTTTGAACCGAATGCTTTGAACTCTACCGCGATCGAACAATGCTATTTTGATCCCTTATAGTTCGTGAAAAAAATGATATCTTAAATCTATCTGTTCTACTCTTAATCTCTCTAATTTTTTTGACATGATCTCGCTTACCATAGAACGATGGAGGTAATAAAACATTTTCAAAATCACTGCTAAAGTACCTGATGTAAATTGATATATTTATGCTTCCGTAGACAAATTCCTCTCCTCAAATGGAATATTTGTGCTTACTGGAGAGCATTAATACGTTTATTACCGGGCTTTATTACGAAAGAAAAGGGCAAGAACCTATCCTGGGAGTCTAAATGATTGAGGACCTTTTTATATTTATTTATTCAAGGTAAAATTTCACATCCCAATATATTTTTTGGGAGTACATGATATTAAGGAATTTTTTATGCATTGAATTTTCCTTAATTCACTGTTTCTGCAATTTTTCAACCGTAATGCTAGTATCATAAATTGAAATAATTATTTTATAGTTCTACACGTTTTGTATAAAGAGTACCAGAAAAAGTTCCAAAATAAATAGATTTATTTCAGATATTACCGCAATGCCTCAAAATTTTTCAAAAGTTATCTCTTCAGCGTTGACACACGTTTTCTAGCGGCATTGCCGTGACTCGAAGGCTCCCTGGTAGGCGGAAGGTCCTTAAGGGTACGCGTGCAAGCTTCTTTGATGGCACATAGGGTCCCATGGTGGTGTCTTTTGATGCATGGTGGATTTCTCATGCATAGGGGATAGGAAATAGTCTGCTAGTGCCAAGACGGGAATGCAAAGGAGTTGGGGAATCGTCGCGATGTCGTTGCAGAAGGTCTTCACTATTCAGACACTCGACTCTGGTATTTTGGTCGTCCGTCCAAAGACCTTCGAGAGAACAAGTTTAGCGCAGGTATTTCGCATCGCCAAATTTTCAGTGATAATAGTGTCACCTTATCTTTACTAATATACGATATACGATCATGCGCACACTTAACCGACGTTAACTGAATTCAGCACTTCACGCACAATTCAGCAAAAACATTTTTACCAACACTGTTTATGAAAACCTTGTATTTAATATGCTGAATGTGTGTGCGCCAGTGTAGAAGACTAATTAGCAGAACTTGATGCATTAAAACTAATTCGTTAGAAATTTTTGAAATATATTGGGATTAAAGCCGCGTGAGGAACATAAAGCTAAGTTTTGCTAAAGCTGGTACGACTCGACTTACGTTTCCGCGGAAGTCGGTTCAATAAAGCTGAAGGGGACTCGGCCACTCTCGCATAATCCAGGGTTCGTTGCTACTATTGCGGAAAAACCACTCAATTCAATTTACTAATTCTTGGAATTTTGCCCCCTCGGATGTTGGGGAAATTCACCCCCGCCGAATCCCCTCCCCCCTTCCGCC
Organism: Hetaerina americana; assembly: GCF_022747635.1. Classification (NCBI taxonomy): domain Eukaryota; kingdom Metazoa; phylum Arthropoda; class Insecta; order Odonata; family Calopterygidae; genus Hetaerina; species Hetaerina americana. The sequence continues at coordinate 1,483,077 of NW_027286841.1, forward strand.
GGTTGATCAATGTCGAGAGTCCACTCCCGCCGTCGTGTGCGGAATTGCGTGAGTGGGTGCGAACTGCTTATCCTGCTCGTAAATGGTGTGCCGCCCTCGTCGAAAAATCCACCAATAGGCATGAGCGACAAACAAAACCAAATCAATCAAGAAATTCGAGAAATATCACAGTGGAAAATATCATTCACTCTGAACAGGATACGGACACCCGGAACACTCGATTTACGGCTGAGTGCTTCGGGCAGCTAAAACTACCTCGTAAATATCCTCGTGTTCTTAGAATTTCTGAATTCAAACCTCGTGGGCTGTGGCGCAGCCCGCTTGCCTGCGATTATTTCGTGACGTTATATGCATGGCACCTTTAAATATTTGCCGGAAGGAGAATCAGTTGACTATCCAGTTGCCCTGTATATTGAAGGCGAGCTTCGAAAGGCGGTATGACGCCCGGCGTGGGACATCGACCAGCTGGTACAACTTAAAAGAGTCTACGTGGAACGCCAACCTTTCAGGCCTTTCTGGCATTCATGGAAGTCACTCAGAGCATCTCCTTCCTTAAAAGCCGCCCTTCGATCACAATGAGCGCAAATGATTTCTGCCCGTAGAACTTCAAGGCCTTCGGGTTGCCGAAAAGCACTCTTGGTCAAATTGAGCTATCGAGGATGGAATCAGGTCTAATTGAACGATTATTCCGAAGTAGAATTTGTAGCATTTATTTTCGCCACAGGGAGTGACTCCATTAAAAATAGTCTTTTCTTTTTTTCCGCTCTTCATTTGCTTGGGCACGTGAAATAAATTGAATCATGACTTTCCTTTTGACTAGTTCATTCAGTTGAGTACATTTCGACTCGTTCAGAACGAACGAAATTAAACATAAATCATCCAATCGCATAATTCAAGTTGATAAAATATTTAACCTGGAAGACAGACCAAGGGATTAAGGGGGAAAATGAGTGATTCGTGAAAAAATCGAATGTATTGAGAAATTGCGAGAAAAAAATGACCCGTATGAATTCTCGGAAATATACGAATAAAAAAATCCATCATGACGAAATGTTTTTTTGAATAAATATAATGTTTAGGACTTTATTCAGATACTTGGAAAACATTCAGATGTTTCCCTTTACATTATCTGGCAAAGTGGAGCAACTTTTTAAACGTTAAATTGAGCATTTAACGAAAAATTGCAGGACTAAGTTCTGTGGGAGAAAATTTACCCCGTAATTGAAAATGTGTTTCCTCCATGATTCAATATGTTTAATTTTATTTTAATGTTTTTTTCACCGAGATAGGACAAAAAATATCAGTGAATATTTTTTTTCTCGTCTGGTATGAATAGTAGCATGCCTCGCTGATAGAACCAAGCCTCCGCCGCCATATCTTCCTGAGATGGTTTATCATCGCATCTGCCTGACGGGGATCAAGCGCGGTCTTGTGTGTTCAGTATTGGTGCATTATTTTCATATGATTCAATTTGAACGATATGAAATATGGACGTCAGGTTGGCGGGCCCCTTGATACCTTTGTCTTCTATTACATAATTTTCATGCCCAAGTACCATTGTTTGAAACCTTTTAAAGCAGCAATAACGAGCAGTTGGTGGAATCGGTTTTCACATTCATCCAGTGTATTTTGAGAAGCGGAAGTATGAAGACGTGTCCTATTGCTATGTCAACGCGAGTTAAACAGCGTGCTGTAATCCAATTTTTGCCTTCACCTCATCACCAGAGGCGTAATGATTACCCTTGAGGTGTCTCTTGAGTTGAGGAAAAAAATAAAAATCGCAAGGCGCAGGATCGGGGGAATGAGGAGGGTTTTGTTTGTTCTCGTCTGTGATACGGCGTGCTGGACCCATCGTGCACAGATTTTACGGTATCCCAATCGTTCAATAATGAAGCCGACACGTTCCTCGGAGATAGTCCAAAGTGGTTTGCGATGCGCTTTTGAGTGAAATCTTCGGCGAATTTTCGACGTTTATCGTCTGTGGCAGTGATCGGACGTCCGCTGCGTGTTTCATCAACAAATCATGGCTTTTCACAGGCTCGCAACCACGAAATTTTACTACCCATCGAATTACAGTAAACCAATCAACAGCATCGTTGTCACCATGAACAGCCTTTGAACGACGATGAATCTCAGTTGGAGTCACTTTTTAAGCAGTTAAAAATTTCGATAACAGCACGCTGTTTAACTCGCCTTGATATAGCACATAGAACACGCCTCCATACTTCCGCTTCTCAAAATACATTGGATGGATACAACGACCCCATGCCTGCGCATGTGTGTTGAGGGGAATGTTACTTCCACATGCCACCAGGAGTGCTTCTGAAGGTCATTTTGTTTGTGGTCTACAAGCATGTGTGCGTTAGTATTCAGTCTACCCTCGTAGATACCGATGAATATTTAGGATTCTTGCCCAAATCTCACGCATCTCTGTGCCACTAACTATGATTAACGATAACTGAGTTACCGGGATCCAAGATTCGTACTTTTCGTCGCGTCAATGAATCTTCGGGACCTCGAGACCTGTACTGTTGCCTATGTCCTGAAAATTACACCCTATTCTTACCGTGTGTATCGATACCTAGGTCTATTGTTCCAAGGTACTTGTGCTGACGTGGCGGAACCTATTTTTCGTAGTAGTAGTAGTTTTGAGGGGAGGCGACCGACAGCTGAGGTCATTTGCGCCATAGGGGATGGACAGGAAAGGATGAAGGGTGGAGAGAAACCCGGCGTCGGCATTAGCCTGCTCTTTACGAAAGGCGTCAAGGGGTCCGCAGCTTAACGTCCCATCCGACGGACGGCGTACTCACTCGAAGTGCCCTCCACAAAGCACCTCAAGTAGGGATCGAGATACCACTGAAAAATATTCAACACCACCGGGATTTGAACCCGGGCCCTCTGGGTGGGAAGCCAGTACGTTAGCCCCTGGTAGGCCAGTACGTTAGAGTCCCATGGTAGTGGTGTCCTTTGAGGGAGGGAAGATTTCACATTTGGAATAGCAAATAGTCTGTTGTTGTTGTAAAGCTGTACAAAAACTGTTCTTCAACGTGCTGCAGAAGGTCTTCATATGCAGACACACTCGACTCTGCTCTTGGTCTTCAGTCAAGGCTTTCTGTATGAGTTCATCGCAGACCGTCCGCATCGCCATATTTTCAGTGATAATGGTGGGTGCACTGTCATATTCTTTCAATGCCAATAATACGATCTGCGATCATGGGCACACTTAACCGACGGTCTGGATTCACCACTGCATACACACGTCAGGAAAATATTGTCGCCGATACTTTTCATACAAGCATTGTTATCTCTTCCTTCCTCTGCCACTTCTACGATGCATATTCGGGATAAGGGGGAGCACTCCTCCAGCTGTTCTTCATGCGGTTACCCCAATTGCAAAGTAGGCGATCGGGAAAACCCACAACTGGTTTTCGTCTTCGTAATATGAACAATCAAGTGGGATCAATTGATCCCCTTGGGAGGTCGACGTTTAACTGGTCAGCGCCGGTCCCGTAACCCTGGTCATTTCACGCTCCGAAGCGCACCAATCTTCGTAACAGGTATTAGAGATATTTTTGAGGCGTCGAATTCCGATGTTAACTTTCTTGAAGAGCGTCCTTTTTCACCGCTGACCCCCGACCGCCCACCGCTTCTCGCCACCCACTCTACCCGTCATCCCGAGGTGTTCTCGATACGTCCGATTTTCAGAGCGGAACGTGTCCGCCGACAATTACTCACCCACCGGCCACTGCCTCTCTCTGGAGACGGCGCGCGCGTCCCCCGAGCCTCCGCTCGTTAAGGGCCGGCGGAAGGCCTTCCCAAATCGAATGACTCTTCGTAAGTGCTGACACTCCTTGCCCATTCTCGGCCTCTCGTCACCTGTCGCGGTGGCTCATTCTGGGTTGGGCCACGGTTAGGCTCTTTGGTTAGGGTTGCTTCCCTGGTAATGAATGCATAGGGAAATCATAGCTGTACTGTGTGTTCCCATTGTGCTCTGCGCTTATTATGCTCTCTATGACAAAATTACAATACTTTTGGGGAAAACACATTCAAGATATTTGCGGAATAGCAAATAAAAAGTTAGGATTCATAAAAAGAATACTTGGCAATCGTAATGAGGGGGTCAAGGAGCTTTCCTATTTCACGTCAATTAGATCCCACCTTGAGTATGCTGCAAGTGTATGGGATCCTCACGAGGTAGGTTTAATTTTGGAAATAGATTGGCGTAGAGAGCAGCTAGGTTAGTGAAAAATTTTAATGAACAAGGTAGCAGTGTCACGGCACTTTTGGAAGAATTAGGATGGGAGCCACTAGTTGACCGTATGCTTAAATAAAGGTTAAATTTAATGCGTTAATTTGAGGCAGGTTACTTATCTCATGATGTTAGAGACATACTATATTACAGGCCACCACTTATTATGGAGGATGCGGCATCAACAACGTGAAATCAGGGAGATTTACTATAGGACGGATAGATTTAAAATGCCTTTTTTTCTCAAACACTTGGAGATCAAAATAGAAATCGCATAGAAGATATTATTAGAATTGGCAGTGTATGCATGTATTTGTAGATATCCTACATGTTATCTTTTTATTGAATAGACCTATCTTTTTCACAGTTCGACAGTATTATTTGAATTTGCGTATCCTGCTATTGAATATCGTTGCATGGAAGTACTTTCTTTCATGTTATTAATATTTTTTTGTGGCCCAGGAAAGAAATTTCAAGTGAAAAACTCGGGTCGAGTGCCCTATCTTGTCTGGAAATTTTCGTTTGTCATCTCATTTTACTATGCTCATTTTTGCCGACTGGTCAAATTATTATTAACGAGGAATTTTCAGCTACAGCCTAGCCTACTTTTGGAATCCTGAGCACTATTTCCACTTCTCTTTCCCTTTCTTGCATTGCTGTCAAGCTTATTACCTGATTATGTTGCAATAGACGAAACCTAGTTCATCATAAATATTTAACTTGTGGAATAACTCTTTTTTTAAATCCATTGGTTTCAACTTATTACGTCCCTTCCTCTTATTCCTTCGTGTCTAGCGCGATCAATTAAACATAAACAAAAGCAGTTCACCAATGCGTCCTTTCAAACGCTAGCGGCATTCGTGACCTGCCATTTTTCATTATCCGCACTTCGAACCCATGCTGTTTCTATCGTAGTTCTCTTCCGTTTTGTACAAGTACATCTTCACAACGACTCGTAGGCCGTCGCAAGGACATGTGGCAGGGGGTGGGAGATCACCAGCCATTCTACATGTGTTCCCTCTATTTTCTCATGTACCTGGCACCTCGCGATACACACAAAAACCGCGGGGAAAGGGGGGTGACCGAACGCCAATCATGCTGCAACAGGACTGCACGTGTTACGAGTGTTTTTGGCACCCGATTGCGAATTAAAGGTTATTGTACGAGGTAGTCGCTGGGTGCAACATCCGGGCTGTAAGGAGGGTGGTTGATGATATCCCAGTCGAATTCGTCGAGTAGGGTGGTCGTTTGATGTGACACATGTGGACGTGCATTGTCATGATGCAAACACACTCCTTTGGTGAGACACCTTGTTGTAACTGAGGACCTCCGGTACAAAAAACTACATGGAGAAGTAGCCACTCTCTTCACTAATGCCTTCATTTATCTCATGAAGGGTAATTCTCCGGTTACTGCGGGCCATCTCGTCAATTTGAGCCACCGTTGATTCCGGCAAACTCGGCCGCCTCGACCACTGCTCATCGTGGACGTTTTCCCGGCCAACAAAAAACTCCCCGCACCACTTCCGCACGTTTTTGATGTCCACACACTTCTCACCGTACACTTCCATGAATTTATATCGGAGAAGCATACGTCAGTTGACTTCGCGACGCGGCGGGAGAAAGGTACGACGCCGGTATTAAAAAGCTGCTTACAAGGATGCAAAAAGTGATTGATCGTCAAAGAGACTATTTAGAAAAATAGCCAAATGCTCAAATATTCCAACGATTTACTCAAAGTTGAGAATAAATTTGATTTTTCATGAAAAAACAATGGGGGACCTTACTTTTCGAATCGCCCTCGTAAATGTCCTGGGTTATATCCGAAGCAGGTTATGTTATTTTTTTGTTGTTTCCAAAGTCTGACTTTAACATCCTGTTGTCTCACACACAAGTCAGTTCTCACTCAACTCGGATTTCAAAGCAAAATCCCAGATATTATGGTTATACTTTGGAATGCTAGTTTCGCACGTGAGGCCAAGGGAGCGAAGGGGGACTCCTTGGGGCATCCTCCCTTCCCTCGTCGAACCACGAACTCCGCCTACGCAGATGGAATGAGTCTGGGCATGCATATTTGATTGCGCGCGCATTGCAGGCGGGCATTCGAGGCGATGTCTCCGAGGGATGCCGGGGAGAGTGATTTGCTGTGCTGCGGAGGGAAATGGAGGGAAAGGAGGGCCGAGAGTTGAAGACAATACGGAGGGGTGAGGGGCCGGGGGAGGAAGAGGAGACGGGCGGAGGTGTGGTGCATTTTTAATGGTGCGGCGGATTGGAGATTTGGGAGAGGAATGGAGGGAGGACGGGGGGGACTCGATGGCATGCAAAGGAACTCCTACGACGCCTCTTAGTATTTAAGTGTTTCAAAGAAAGCGGTCGTGTGTGTTTGCTTTGTCTCATTCAAATCGGAGAATTTCAGATCAAGAGGAGTGGCTCAGTAGAAAACCCTCCGAAGTCCAAGATAAAAGAGAAAATGCATTAGTCCGTGGAAGTATTTTTTAGGTTTTTTGTAGGATGATGGACATAACGGAGAGGAGACTGCGGCCTATTGTGGGACAAAAACGTCAAAGAAGGAATGTTGGGAAAGCGAGGATGGGAGGAAGGATGTGAATTGGAATTTGGGGTTCTATCGAAGGGCATGGTAAATCTCCCCTTTTAAGAAAGGGAATGCGTTGCGCGGGCTTCAGTGGTAGTTATTTATTGAATCCAACCCAAAGACAACAACATACCATTTTCAATGAATGCGTAAAAGAAATGAAAGGAAATATGAGGACTAAATGTAAAAGTGAATATAGAGAACAAGTCGTAGCAAATGAAAATAATTTTGTGGAAGTAAGTAATTATTTTCCTGAAGCAATGTACCTGTGGGATAGGGTTAGCGGTATTTCCACTATCATATGTTCGGAGAGGAGAAAAAGCCAAATGAAACTTCATGGAAGAATTTTTTGCCTTTGAATTTGGGCAATCATGTTTACCTTTTGCATGCCCTTACGGTGATAGGTCGTGCTAGGAAACAAGAGCGCAATTAACTCAATGCTTCCGGTCACGGTGTTATTCCGTCGCCGAGACATCAATGTATTTCAAAATAACCCGTTAATTAAATGAGAGGCATGGTATTTCATTGGGTAGAGCACGTCGGTCATACTCAAGCTGCGTAATTTTTATGAGCACCAAGTTTTCCGGAGAAATCTCAGGTGGCATGGGAGGGGATAAAGTACTTGGCCTCCATTACCTGATTACCTTGTGAATACGTGGATTTCACAACCCTATAGGACTTAATACAGATGAACTTGTATCTTCACCTGCCATAAAACAACCTTGGGTTGGTGGGTCAAGGCACGGGGACGGGGGAAATGGATTCAGTAGAGATATTAAACATTTATGAAGACATAAAGGACCGACCTAAAGAGTTGAAACTCTTTCCTGTATATCAAAAAAAAGGTTATAAATATATCGACCTGGTATTTTTCGTCTCCATACTGCATAAGAATATTTACCATTCAGGTGAGAATATAAATCTTCAATGAAATTTTATCGCTATAATTGAGACAGTAAGACGCTAAAAGTTCCCCGCAAGGCTACTTTTTCCCAATGAATGAACTTCCAGCTCCATAAAATTGTCTTGCTAAATAGAGGGAGAGACTTCATTTTTAATGTATAACTTCTGTTGATTTGAGAGCCTTGGCTTTCGGGGCACTATCGGAAGCCGGATTAGTTCAATGTGCGCTATATATTGTACTCCCTACGCCGTCTTTGCTATGATACTAGGGAAATGGCCTACGATTAATGATTCAATTTTACAAGTGAACGGGATGCATCCAATTTTCATCCTCAAATAGAAGGGATGTGCGGAAACCCGCAGGCTTGCCTTGAGTCATCGAAACAACTACCCCATTACGAAATTGGACCAAATTCATCATCAGCTCTTATTGTCTTTAGATTTTGCGATCTGTTCTTTTGCTATCGGAATATTTACCTTGCTATTTCAGCGATAAAAGCGATGGAGTTCTCTTAAGAGATCTATCATCTGGTGAATGTCGGTCCCATAGCAAAATCATTTTCTATACTTCTATTTATTCAAGATAACCTAGACGATGAAGAGGTAATTGAAAGTCACCAATTTCTTTCCTAAATTAGTAATCTGCTTACTAGTCCTCAAGTCAAATTGGTAATTTCTGATTCGATACTCAATTATTGCTATCCCGATTAATTTGTGAATACGTTTATTTTATGCTCGGAAGTGTTTTGGGCCAACACGGTCAAAATGGTAGGGACATATGGAGAAGAATAGCGCTAGACAAAGAGGCTTTCAAAAGGAGGAGGGAGTTGATGACAGGGGCTTCGAGTAAGGATGTTAAGAAATGACTAATCAAAACTTTGATATGGAGCGTTGCTTTGTACGGTGCGGAAACGTGGTCACTGAAGCAGGAGGATAGACGTAGACCGGAGGCTTTTGAAATGTTGGTGTGGAGAGGAATGGAGAAGGTGAAATGGACAGAGAGGAAAACAAATGAGGAAGTACTTGGTATGGTGGGCGAAGAGAGGGGTTTGTTAGGAGAAATCCAATGGAGGCAGGAAAAATGGATGAAAGGCGTATTGTCGGGAGTGGGACGTTGAAGATTGTAATAGAGGGAAGGATGTTATGCAAACGAGGAAAGGCCAGGAACAGGATAGGGATTTTGGACGGGATGAAGGGAGGAAGAAAGTACTCAGAGATGAAGAGGGACCTGATGTAGAGTAGGAGACTGGATTTTGTGTTTTGTTAGGAGTCACAAAAGATTTGTTTGGTAGTTGTGTCCATCCAAAACCTACCTTAACCGGTAGATTACCTTATAATAATAATTATTATTTTATGCTTATCTTCAATAAGTTATGTGTTATCATACACTCAACAAAAAGCATAGATCGCAATTTACTAATGTTATTCCATTCATAAAGCTGTTAAGTTATTACTGTCTTCAGAGAGAGAGAATCTGTTTGGCAATATTAAAAATGACAGACCTAATGTCAGTATTGAGTTCAGGCGGTCATAAATATTTCATACTGACATTTTCGCCTTTTTTTAGCGATTTCGATTCACCCTGTTTTCTGAGAGCAGTGGGTTGACCCCGCAGGCAGAGTGCTCGCTCGTAAGGTGTCGAACGGGGAATATCCCCGGGGGAGGGGAGGGTTATGAGCCGATAGAGATTGTTCCTTCGGCCACTCCCACAACCCGCCCCCCTTTTTAAAATGCCCTGACTTCATGATATAATGAGCGATTTAAATTATGATGAACGTTTTTCTCATTCCCTTCCAATACCAATCGAGGTGTTCTTCTCCGTGTCAGGCAAAGCAAAACAATCTTCGCATTAAGTTATTATATGTTAAATATATATTGCACGCCACGGCTTACTATGGCAGATCAGATCATGTATGTAAATTGAGGGTGATAGATAGGAGAACGAATAGATGCAAAATTTCATATTTTCCTCATACGATTAGAGATAAAAATTAGTATGGCCCACAGTTGTGAAGGAAATAATTAGCATTTGTAAAGCATATAATTTTTCGATATCCTTCGTATATTTTTTCAAGCGGATCCATCTTTTAACGCTCCTCCTGCATTATTTGTAGATATGTGTCCTTGTATTGATATTCTTGAACGTAAGTACCTTCCTTCGCGTAATTAACTTTCATTCGGTTCATAATAAAACTGATATTTGTGCAGAGGGATTGTAGAAGCAAAGCTGGTGACCTAACATCCCCCGCCTCACATCTTTGCGACGGCGTGCAGGGTATTATACAGGGTTCGTCCGGAAAATAAGTGTACTGATTTTTTCCCGCCGCTCCAGGCGCGCCCAGCACCGCTCTGATGGGCTGCGATTGGAGGGGGGTATGTTGGCAAGCGACGCTGAAAAAGGCAGTCGGCTCTGAGCAGTGGTGTAGTGAGGAGCTCTGTTAACGCGAACCTCCACGCTTCGACCCACGCCACGGAACGCGATGCCGAAGTTTTTGGAGCAGCGTTATTCCATCAAATTTGCGGTAAAGCTTGGGAAATCGTCTACCGAAACTGTCGGTATGATTAACCAGGCTTACGGGGAGTCGGCCATGTCCAGAAACATGATCTTTCGGTGGCACAAGATGTTCGTGGAGGGCAGAGAAGAGGTCGACGACGAGTCTTCGAGAGGTTCCCGATGATGCCTTCGCGGGAGCGTTCCAGGAATGGGAACGCCGCTGGAACAAGTGTATCGACTCAAAAGGGTCCTATTTTGAGGAATATTAGCTTAAGATATGTAAAAGTGTAATAAATTTTTTTTCCTGAGCTCAGTACACTTATTTTCCGGACGAACCCTGTAGGTATAGATTTAAGGAAACTCTCTCCCTTTTACTTATTTCCTCCGTTATCTATGTATATATAGATTTATACGATATGAATTAAAGTTCTCAGAGTGTGTTACACTATGCATACTGAGCAAACAGGACGACAATTTAAAGAAAGAATAAAATAACACAAAATATATGCACAGAATAAGAAACTATAACATCCCTCTTTGCGGATAAACTCATCAAAAGTGACCACTGCAGTGACTTTGTGACTAAAAGTTCTTCATTTTGAAAATAAAGGTCGAAGGCTCCGTGGTCTGGAACAGTTGGAAATTTTAAAATATGCACGTTGCAAGGATTATCTTGCCAAAGAAATGTTATATCCCTCCCACTCCCCACTCCTACACCTACCACTCTTCCAAGTCACCGACTGACATTTGGAAAGATGTAATTCTCTTTCCCTCCCAACTACATTGCAACCTTTTTACCCCTCCACCCTCCCTTGCCCTCCCTCTTTGACCATCCCCCCTCCCCCATCAGAGGGTATATACTCGTATACCAAGTTCGCTTCTATGAGGACCACCAGATGATGACGTTCAACTTCGAAACCTGGGTCGTGTTTTTTAATAAAGTGTGTGGAATTACAAAGTCAATAATTTCATTTCAATATGTTTTGCAAATTCCATAAAGTTACGCCGGAGGCAACATAAAAAAATAGAAAAGCATTGGACATTCAATCCTTTGAAAAAACATGGCAAATGTACGATGTTATGCATGCACGTACCAAGACCCCTGAGAGGATTTTCCGCTCGCTAGGGTCATATGAAGTTGTGCATTCGTGATTTCCAAAGTTGGTCCCCAATAAGCGGCGTGGACAGTCGTTTTCTCCGTCGCATGGCTTCAAAAAGGTGTAGTCTCGTATTACTGGCGAGCTGTGACCCTCCCACCTGCCGGAAGGAATATAGCATTTAGGAATAAATGTAATTCCGTCAATTCAAAGGCTTCTTCTTCCAAAGGGTCCCGACCCCAACCTCGATCCGCCCGGATGCCCGAAACTTGATTCTTTTCTGGGCGACGTGTTTATGCCCCGGCCGCTCAACTACTTAAAAGGACGAGTCCGCAGGGAGGAAGGGGAGAGGGTGACGAAAGGTGCGGGAGCTGGGGGACTGTGGGCACTACGCCTCGGGTGTGGCGCCCCTTGATCCGGTCTCGCTTGCCCCACTCATATATGTCGTGGTTTTTATGGAAAAATCTGAAGAGCACGACCGCGTTTCTCTTTCCTTGTGCAACAACTAACAGAGAAATATGTTACATATTTCGTCTACTTCGTTTAAGTATTGGATATTGAAGATTAAAATCAGGAAACAAAATTGTTGGTCGTGTGAAACAAAATAACCCATGTTAGAAATAGAAAAAGTGCAAATAGCGAAGTGAAACAGTTTTATGTTATTTATTATTTATTTATACGAGTAGAGTCCAGTTCATCTATTATATTGGTTGGGCTGAGGTCTATCAAATAAAAGTATTTAATTACGTAACGATAACCAGTTTTCTTCATTTTCACAAATTCACTGATAACGTTCACTATTAATGGCTGCCAAACAAATACTAAGCAACGTGGTGTCTTCAAACTTAAAATATATGCTTTATAGATTGTATACTTTCTAATAATTTGATATTACTACCGCCATCTCTAGGTCAGGCCGAGTACTTCTGGGCCTTCCAATGCATATACCCTGCAAGCCACCGCCAGGGTGTGTGGCAGAGGGCGAATACAAACCAGAATAATATTTACCCGAACATGACCCTACCGCTGTCGAACAATTTAATCATGATCCCCTATCGTTCGTGGAAAAAATGGCATCTTCATCAATCTCTTCAACACTTAATCTCTCTAATTTTACCAGCATGATCTCTCCTACCGTAGTACGATGGGGCTAATAATACATTTTTCAATATCACTGCTAAAGAGACCTCCTTTTGGCGAGTATGATTGCAGAGGACAATGTTTTCTCAAAGATGATAACATTTTTTATCGGAAAAAGAGTGTTTCAAAGTAAGACGGATAAAGATTGTTTAGATATTTGTTATTATAAATAGTCATGGGATCCCAGGGAGGACCGTTTGGAGCCAATAGAAATGTAATATAGAATGTTGATAGAGGCTGAATAGAAAGGAAAAAAATGAGGGTCTTTTAAGGGAAAGATGTGAGAAAAGAAAACATATCATTAATTTTAATTTTTTATTCATAGTACCCTGAAAGAACTGGCTAGAATATGTGGCAGAGGGTGATTACGCAACAGAATAATTCTGACGCAAATTATTTTTCAATCTTAGTGCAGTCAGACAGCAATATTCTAATCCGTTATTTCTTGTGGGAAAAATAACATCTTCAATCCATCCGTTCTACACTTACCCTCTCGAATTTTAAAACAACTGAAGACAAAAATTAAATTTTGGGTTTGGTGTTAAAATAATAATACAGGTATGACTACGAATTAATTTTGCGACTAAGAGGAAAAATACTATGAATAACAATCACAATATACACTATATTATAAATATACATGGTTTTCATAAATAGTATCGGAAAAATTACGACAAATGTATTTATGTTAGATTTTGCTCCGATGTCTCAAACTTTTTCCCAAAAGTACGTCACATGAGCGTCAACACACTTTTTCCAGCGGCTTTTTCACGCCTCGAAGGCTCCCTGGTATGGCGGAAGGTCCTTGAGGGTACCCATGCAAACTTCTTTAACGGATCCCATGGTAGCGGTGTCCTTTGAGGGAGGCAGGATATCACTTTTGGGAATAGGAAATAGTCTGCTGTTAACACGTTGGGATTTTAAGGGGGTTGGGGAATCGTCGCGACGCCGTTGACGTTCTTCGCAAGCAGATACTCGATTCTGCTCATAGTCATTCGTCCAAGTCCTTCAGGGCGTGTTTGGTGCAAATCTTTCACATCGCCGAATTTTCAGTGATAATGGCGTTTGCACTGTCATCTTATCAATGCCAATTATACGATCCGCGATCATGCGATCACACTTGATCGACGGTCTGAATTCAGCACTTAACGCACACATATCGTCGACACATTTTTTCCAGCGGCATGTCCACGACGCGAAGGCTCCATGGTAGGCGGAAAGGTCATTAAGGATACGTGAGCAAGCTTCTCTGACGGCACTTACGGTGGTGTCCTTTGGGGGAGGGAGGATTTCACCTTTGGGAACGGGAAATAGTCTGCAGGTGCCAAGTCGGAACTGTAAAGGGGTTGTCGAATCAACGCAAGGGTATATACATAAATAAATAAATAAATAAATATATATATATATATATATATATGTATGTATGTATGTATACACACATACATACAGATATACAACACACACACACACATATATATATATATATATATATATATATATATATATATATATATATATATATATATATATATATATTTATATTTATATATGTAAAAATATTTATGTTTTTTTATATATGTATATATAAATATATATGTATATATTTAGATAGATGATTTCGTCGAAGTAACATGGAAGTGCTGAATAACAAACTTGGACAGCAACAAACAATATAAGAACACATAAAAAGATCACTCACACGTTATTTCTTGATCATTTCGATGGAATTTAGCTCGGTCTTCATCGGATGAAATGGAAAAGGCATAGATATACACATATGATATATATATATATATATATATATATATATATATATATATATATATATATATATATATATATATATAATTATTATTATTTATTAGGTAATCTACCGGTACAGGTTTTTGGATGGACACAGCCACCAAATAAATATTTGTGACGCCTAACAAAACACAAAATCCAGCATCCTACTCTATATCAGGTCCCTCTTCATCTCTGAGTACTTTCTTCCTCCCTTCATCCCGTCCAGCATCCCTATCCTGTTCCTTCCCTTTCCTCGTTTGCCCAACATTCTCCCATTAATTACAGTCTTCAACATCCCACTACCGGTCAATAATGGGTCTTTGTTTTCTTCTCTGTCCAGTTCACTTTCTCCATTCTTCTCCACACCCACATTTCAAAAGCCTCCAGTCTTCGTCTATCCTCCTGCTTCAATGACCAAGTTTCCGCGCCGTACATAGCTACGCTCCATTCAAATTTTTTACAAGTCTTTTCTTAATATCCTTACTCAAAGTCCCCGTCATCAACTCCCTCCTTCTTGAGAAAGCCTCTTTGCCTAGCGCAATTCTTCTCCTTACATCCCCACTACTTTGACCGTGTTGGTCCAAAACACTTCCGAGATACGTAAACTGTTCTACCTGCTCTAGTTTTTGCCCTCCTATTTTAATGTTTAGCTTAGCCTTTTTCTTTCTAGAAAATCGCATAACCTTTGTTTTAATAATATTGATTTTTATGCCATCCCCGTCGTATTGAATTTCCAATTCACTCAGCAATGCTTGCAACCCCTTGGCTGATTGACAAACTAAAGCTTGGTCATCAGCAATCCCAACTGATTTTATGAATTCTCCGCCCACTTTCATTCCTAACTACAATTCTTCAAATGTGGGTGTGTAGAAGATTGGAGAAGATGAAATGGACAGAGAAGAAAACAAAGTAGGAAGTACTTGGTATGGTGAGCGACGAGAGGGGTTTGTTGGGAGAAATCCAATGGAGGCAGGTAAAATGGATGAAGGGGGTGTTGACCGGCAGTGGGATGTTGAAGACTGTGATAGAGGGGAGAAAATTGGGCAAAAGAGGAAAGGGAAGGAACAGGATAGGGATGTTGGACGCGATGAAGGTAGGAAGAAAGTACTCAGAGATGAAGAGGGACCTGATATAGAGTAGGATGATGGATTTTGTGTTTTGTTAGGAGTCACACATATTTATTTAGTGGCTGTGTCCATCCAAAAACCTACCTTAACCGGTAGATCACCTTAAAAAAAATATATATATATAGATATGTAAACCATAAACACAGTAATCAACCCCAAGGTCGGTATTAAGCCCGACGGCATGTGAAATTCACACATCAAGGTAGGTGGGCCAGTTCCTTTCCCTGTGCCGGTTATGGTTTGTGCCTTGCCCCGGAATCGAAACCGGGACCCTCCAGTCGGTAGCCCAACGCTCTACCCCCTGGACTACCACGACCCACATATGTATATGTATATGTATATGTATATGTATATGTATATGTATATGTATATGTGTATATATATATATATATATATATATATATATATTTATTTATATATACACACACATATAAATACATACATTTAAACATGAAAACCCGTCATATGGTGAACAAATACTCATTCACACACATAGATATAAGGAAAACGGATAAGTTAACATATGTAAGGCGAGTACTGGAGAAGTGGGGGGTGGAATCGAGCATACGACAATTGTAAAAATATTACTTTGATCAGGACTCGAACCTTAGATCTTTCTACTTGCTGGGCCGATGATCTAACCATTTGAGCTATCGAGGAAACGTAATTTATACTTAAATCTGCGAGGAGTTTATGCAACCAAGTGCCCCGTGTGCCACGCACTGTTCCTATCCTTAATGTCATTGTATGATTGCTTTCGTACCTTTCTTTCCTCTTGAGTGTCGTCTATTTCTCCTTTGGTTGGTGAAACAGCAAGCCAACGCCATCATAATTTAGGACGAATTGCTCGGCGCAGATACGTATTCACAGCCCCTCACCCCGAGACCTCCTACAAGCGAGATTATACTTTTAGAACCAAACACAGTCATAGGTAAAGTAGAAGAACCACAGCCTGCACACACAGTGCCACAGCTGAAAGCGTACTGAGTGGGGGTACGTTTAGACATAGAGACAGCGGCTATAGTCCTACCCACCGCCACGATAGGCTGAAAAGTAAGTTACTTGCTGGACAGGCTTTGTGTGTAGTAGGTCTCCATGAGTGAACCGCAGAAGTTTGAATCAATTGAGGAGTGCTATGTGGGTGGCTTATCCCGACTCGGAGTGTGGAGAAATAACGGAGACATCGGCGCTTTTAACTGTAGGTTGCAGCACAGGAAGCGGTGAAAGGGAAAAGAGCTGCTGAGGTCAAGGACGATATTCGAGAAACAGTTATTCAAATAAGTTAAGAAATGAAGATAAAATGAATGGAATTAGTGGAAAACGAAAGGGAGCTTGAGATATCGACTAAAAATCCAATTTCTGGCCATTATGTGGTCGTGGGAAGTGGTGTGACTCTCGCGAGACGCTCAATTGTGAATTCGCGACGGAGTTATTTATTAATTTATGTACCCTGCAATCATTAAAGACTTAAGAGACCCATTAGTTGACCTACACGCTGACATTTTCTTGAATCTGAAAAAACACTGCAGTGCTCGAATATCCTACCCGCTACACACCTGGCGGAGTAAGACGTGTAGTGAACACCAGAACGGTCCAGGGGGTTCCTGCACGATTGGATCGCCAGCTGAAGGTAGGCGATGGACGCCCCAATATGCCTGCAGGAAAAGCGCAACCTCTTGATTATTGCCTTCCACTCGGCTCCAAACCACAGGTCCACGGTCGATCCTCGGGACGAGAATGCAGATCGAGAGAGTCACATCAACCCCCTCGACGCCACCCACCCTTCGCTTCACTTCCGAGTTCAATTCCCTGAAGGAATCCAGAATCTCTTCAGATTCACGGTCGACTGCATCGCTGAGGTCAACATGAGCCACGACCCGTAACCTGGAACACTTGGTGCCCGCAGCCGCCGCTCCAACCGCCTTCGTCACCAACGCCACCACTGGGAATGCACCATGCCGTCACGTGCTGGCTCAAAGTCACCCTCAAAGTCTGCCCTCTCCCACAATGAGACCATTACACGTCTGACGTTACTGCTGCCTATCACCAGAATCCCCTCCTTCCCAACCTGGGGGTTCCATCTGGGTGGTGTGCTCATAGGGGCGGAGTTATGAACCTCCGCCCCTGTGAGTACACCACCGCACTGCGCTGCGCACTTGCGCTGACGGTTGTGACCGTCAGCGCAAAAGTTGACCTACTGAGAAAAGAGTGAAAACGCATTGGCGATATCAGTGGTCCGCGAGCGACCGTATGTATACTACTACGTTACAAACTTCCGCTTCCAACTCCGTGCTCAGGGTCAAGACTTAGGGCAATGTCCAATGAGCACCAAGGCGGGGATTTATGGACAAGGTCAAGGTTTAGCCGCACTTGCGGGGATTAATGACCTCTTTTCGGGGCTGCACGCAGATTTGGTGATGACGCAATCTCCATTTCCGAGCGCCGTATCCGAAATTTGCATGCGAGTCAATCCGGCTCCCAGGGCCGGTCCCCGCCCCGGCCCCAACCCCTGTCCCCGTTCCGGCACCCGCGCCGACGGACGTGGCCCGTCGCACGAGCACGGACCAACCCCGTGCGCGCGCGATGTCACTTTTATATTTACAGCCCCGATAATCGATTCTTCCACCATGTGACTCAACTCGCGAAAAAAGTCGTCCGATCGCCTATATCTTCTGCCCAAATATAGAAAGGTCAAAATTAAAAATAGAACGATTGTGCCCTAAATTGGCGCTTGCTAATGAGCGCTCAACTCGATGACCAACGCGGGATAACCCTGTCATTTTCCCTTTTGCCCTTTTCGGTGTGTATGATTGAGATGGTGATGGGATTTGAATTTATGAGCAATAGCTTCTCTGAATCGGCATTCAGGTGTGAGAGCCAACGAATGGAGAGGCGAAGTATCAAACTCAAACAAAGTCTTGTAAAGGTCGAATACTCCAATAAAACTGAGTCGCTGTTATTATAACTTCTCACCTCTGGCATAAACACCCATGATCTGGCTTCTAGAGTATTTATCATAAATATACATGGTTTTTATAAAAAAGTATATGGAATAGTTTCGTAAAAAATATATTTATTAGAGATACTTGTACAATGCCGCAAAATTCTTCAAAGTGCATCCCTCGAGCGTCGACATAGAAGTATGTACTTGTGCTATTGTCAGCCGATTTTCCACGACTCGAAGGCTCCCTGGTAGGAGGAAGGTGTTTAAGGGTACGCGTGCAAACTTCTTTGACGGCCCGTAGGGTCGCATTGGGGTGGTGCCCTTTGAGGGAGGGAGCATTTCACTATTATAGAGAATAGGTAATAGTCTGCTGGTGTCAAGTCGGGCCTGTAAGGGGGTTGGGGAATCGTCGTGATGCTGTTGTTGAGAAGGTCTTCGCAAGCAGACACTCTCGACTCTCCTCTTTTGATCGTCCGTCCAAAGACCTTCGGGAGAAGTAGTTTGGCGAACATCTTCCACATCACCAAATTTTCAGTGATAATGGTGTGTGCACTGTCATCTTATCAATGCCAATATATACGATCCGCGATCATACGATCACACTTGATCAACGGTCTGAATTCAGCACTTCACACACATATCAGGAAACAATTGTTACCGATACTTTTTATACAAACCCTCTACCTGTAAATGAATGTTTTTCGTATTGGACACCTATCTACTTTTATAGATGTATTTCAGTCATATACTCTCGAGTTAATTAAGTTAAACATTGTTTTAGTTCTATTAATTATCTGAATTTCAACAGCTATGTAATTAGCAGTATCCGGAGACCAATAAAATTAACTTTCCCATTTAATCCCATCATACGCTTCATTCCTCTCTTAAAATTTGAATGATCTCTAAATCTGATAATTGGACTAATTGTGACATCCGACATTCGTGACAAAAAAACATAATTTCTCGACATCGACATAAAAAACCCCCAATCCACCAAAGGGGTGTGTGGCAGGGGGTGCAATCATCTGGTGGGAAGAGTGAGTGATAAGGGAGGATATCGGAGGGTACAAATTTTTATACATGCTGAAGGAAAACTTAATTCAATCCAAGTGTTGATTTCCTTAGTAAATCAGTCATTTGTAATGCAAAAAATGGAATAAAATGAACAAATATTATTTCTATAGCAGACATCCACAATAACAAGACAGGTCATGTAGAACTGAGAAGTAGGAAGGGGAAATTCCACTACTACATGGAAATGCAACTCATGGTCTCCGCCCTAAAAGTCACAGGCAGGGAATGAGTCACACCGCTGTAGTCCGCAACTGACGGCGTCCCCCGCTACAGAGAGAGAGAGAGAGAGAGACGAAGGATGAAAGGTAGACTGACATCAAACAAAGCAAGGCAAGCAATACTGTAACCAGAACTGCATTCATTAAATGGAAGTTGTATGCGGTCATGCGTGAAGGGATTTGACAACAAAACACACGAGATTTCCCAGTGTACTCTCCAATATCCCCTAACGTTTCCTCCCAATTTGCGTCGCCGATCCAGCACTCTCCCAACTCGAGCACAGCGTTTAATGGTCACTCACCCTTGCAATACCTTCCATCCTCTCCTCCCTTCATCACATCACAACGGAGATCCCACTTCCCCTACCAAACCTAGCGTTTCCTCATGTGTTTCCCTTTCCTGTCCGCTTAATTTCCTCTTCTTACTTTCCTATTCTCTTCCAAGTCTGCGTCTCAAAGGCAACGTGTTTTCTCGAGATCCCTGGCATCACCTCCGTAATTTTCACAAAATGCTTCTTTCGCTTGTGAAACTCTTTCTTTGATGTCCTAACTATGAGGGGCAGTCAAATGAAAACCGGAAAATACGTGCACACTCGTCAGGGGCATGCAGTGTTCACCATACACAGGAGACATGCGAGGGTAAAGTAGTTTTTGAATGGATGGCAGGGTGTCATGTGAATGAGGAAATAGAGGGAATACATGTAAAATGACTGGTTGCCTACCACCCCCTGCCACACGTCCTTGCGACGGCCTGCGGGAGCTACATAATACGTAGATGTAGATGACTTCCGCGTACTCCAGCACCCACAGCCACCAGAAAGCGAGCCACACCTCTCTGCCCTTACTTGATTGCATCTCCATTTCTACAGCAACACACTCGACACCGTGTCGATGCGTAGCAACAGTGCTGCCACCTTTCGCGCGGACTGTGCGTTATGGCATGTGTTCCGTTTTCAATTGACTGCTCAACATACGAGCACTTTACAATACACTTTTCCTAAAATATTTTCCAAGTGTTCTTCCCACTGTAATTTATTTTTTTTCAATTTTAAAGTTTATCTTATCTTTTATATTGTTTCATAGTCTCATTGTCTTTTTTTTCATTTGAATTGATTTTCTCATAACTGATATCTATTGCGTAGATACCGCAATAACTGCGTTACTTGGCTGAAGGGCGATCTAAAGGTTGATCATCCGCATATCTGGCTTAAATAGCTCCCCGCCTACTTTCATGCTTCTGCATTCTCATTACATTATTATTCCTTTCCTTCAGTGATCATTTGCTGCCATGGTACTTCATACGCCTTCCCGAACTATCTCGCAACTGTATTTCACCTTAGCACTCAATTTCCCAATTGTAATTTTCATTGATGTACGTATTATATAGACCTTGTGCCTGGAACACTTCCCCTTCTTGGTCTTCTTCTTCTTATTGAATGTCAACGCCATACTCTTCCTTATTGCTCACCTCCTTACCAGCGGACAAGTGTAATTCTTCATTTTCCAAATGGTCCTGCAAGATCAAAGATAAACATCACTTTTTAGGTGCATAACAATGCAAAATATCCAGCGAGGTCCCGCCGTCTTCCACCATCTTGAATTTTGGATACGTGCAAAGCTGTGCAGTTTATTTTAAATTTTAAAATAATATTCCCACTGAAAATTAATTTCATTGAAATTAATTTTCTATCTTCAAATAACTCTCTACGCATGAGTCAAACCTTTCAACATCAACAGATATACATGGGTGGTTTGAAAAGTTTCCGACCAAACAAAGATACAAGATATTTTTCTGAAATTTTCGATGCCGGAAACTTCTCAGACCACCCTCGTGTGTGGTGTTTTGGTATCTAAGTAATCATTACAAAAAATACCCAGGATGTCAGGATTAAATATATGCTTCAAATTAATTCGCCATGTAAAAAAGCCATTTACAGGCATATCACTAGACATTTATAGGCATATCACCAGAATACGTCTCCATGCTTCAGCTTCTCAAAATACTCTGGGTAAATTTAACGACCTCAAACCTGCGCGTGCGTGTTGAGGGGAATGTTTCTTCCACATGCCTGCAGGAGTGCTTATGAAGTTAATTTTGTCTGTGGTCTAGAAGCATGTGTGCCTTAGTTGTCAGCCTTCCCTCGTGCATAGGTATACCTAAACTCAATTACGTGTACCAAAAGCTTTCGTATTCCGCTCTCTCGACCGACGTTGACCGAATCCCCTCTGGTTTGACCGACAATTTTCCTGTCGTATCTTGAACTCTTCGCGCTGATCTTCATTTCATAACTATACAGCGTATTTCATCCATATAGCGCACCCATTTTGCTTTTCCTGTACACTTTTCCTCCCTATTCCCCTGTAGCCAAATTAATGTCGCCGTTCAATCGATGCAAAACATTTGAACGAGACTGAAATTGTCTTTTGTTCACCATGTATAAGTCGAACAGACCAAAAACTCGCTCGGATTCGCGCCTAATAAATCATGTAAAACCTAGCGGATTCCATTCATTGCTAGGAAGGGTGGATGCAATGTAATTCACAGTTCTTTCGAGGCCCATGGTCTTTTCGCGTGTGAGGTGTGGTCCGGGGCCAGCTAATGGCTACAGGAAATCGCCGACACCCCTGCTACGAGGCACAAATCCTCGATTGTGCGACGAGGGAAGTCGTCGGATTCGGGGCGTGCTCTCCCGGACTGGAAATTGTCTAAATTCTCAGAACTGGAAATAACAAACTTAAAAAAAAATGTTGACCTTCAAACAATTTAGCCTTCATTAATACCGTCACGCCATGTCTATGCTTTAATCAAAGAGATATATGAAAATTGTTGCTTCTTATTAAGTATATTACTTCCAATTTACCAATCTTCATTCTGCCCTTCAGTTCTATTCTTGTTCGGCTTTGGCTTTCTCTCCAATGCCACTCCCCTTGGTACTAACAATATTTGGACAAAATCACCATCATAGCCTTCATATCAACGCTACGCAATCTGATATATTCATTCATATGGATACAGGTATAAGGAAAAGGGATTGGAACGCACATAAAAGACAAGCACATGAATGGTGGGAAAGGTGGAATCGAACAGATCACAAACGTGAAATAATTTCCTTTACCGGGACTCGAACCATTGAGCTTCGACTTACCAGTCCGATTCTTTTGACCAATTGATTCATCGAGGAAACATAAACCACGGGGGAAGGGGGTTATGCTACCACCTGCCTGGATTCTTTGGCCAAGAGATGGCGTTAGGGAGCCGTCTCACCCACCAAAGGAGAAATACACAACACACACAAGAGGAAAGGACGGTAGGAAAGCAATCATACGACGTCATAAAGGATAGGAACAGTGCGTTTCGTGCCACGGAGAGCCGGAAGAAGGGAACAAGCCACATTCGCCTAAAACACATTCAAACACGAAAATCCGCCACATGGCAAACTAATATTCATTCACAATAAATCGAAATAAGGAATAAATATGAATATAATATAGAGAGAGCCCGCTATGCCTCGTGCAGTTAAGGCCGACTCAGCGCTCGCGTTGCCTCAGGAGAGGACGAAGGGGCATCGCCGTACAGCATCAACTGGCGACAGGACGTCGTCGTCTGGAATTGTGTCTCCTGAGGACCTTCGTCGTGTGTTCGGGAGAGGGGAGTCGGCGCCAGCGTCGGCTTCCCCGATCCCGTGGACGGCGAAACCAAAGGAGACCGCTGGCAACGTACCTGCCACAAAAACAGATCCAGCACCAACGGTGACACAGGATAGCTCCAGCGGCCCTTTTCAGGACCAAACTGGAGTTGACGACCAGCAAGGTCGCAAGACCGCCAAGAGGAAGAAGGAAGCGAGAAAAACGGTGCTGCCGGTTTCCTCGCAACCAACTTCGTCTTCGGCGCTCCCAGGTGATGAGGAGGGAGCTGCCCGAGCCCTGGACTCGGGCGACGAGTCGGGCGACGGTTTTACCGTCGTCGGCTCAAAGAAAAAGAAGAAGAAGACGTCAACCCCTACGGACGACGCCATCCCGAGGCCTGCTGCCACCGAAGGAGCACCAACGGTGACAAAAAGGAAGACGCCTCCCATTGTGCTGTATGGCGTCACGGACGTCCAGGGGCTCATCGAGCGACTGGAAAAGGAACTCGGGGACGAGTTTGGATTGGAGGTCAGGCGATCTTCCATCCGACTCGTCACCGAGACCATTGAGGGTCACCGAAAGGCGACTGCGGTACTGGATTCCTTGAGTATCCAATACCACACTCAGCCCATCGAGAGAATTCCCGGGGTGAAGCTTTTCATCAAGGGCGTATCTCGGTGGGTCAGCGATGACAAGGTGACTGCGGCCCTTCAGTCACTTGGCTACGTCGTCAGAAGCCTTCGTCGCCTGACGGTCATGGAGGCTGGGAAACCGGTCCCCATTGATCGCCTCGTGGCGAATGTCGTGAGGACGCCGAGAGCAGTGCAGCCAAGGGACATCCGAAAGCTGCACTACTGCTTCGTCACGGTGGAACAGTGCCGTGGGGGAGGTGGCCCGTTGCAGTGCAATAACTGCATGCGCTTCGGGCACATTTCCCTTGCATGTCGCTGCGCCACCAGGTGCCTTCGGTGTGCTGGAGCCCATCGAGTGGAGGAGTGCTCCAGGGGGAGGACTGACGCAGCCATCTGCGCAAACTGCGGAGGTGACCACGCTGCTGTTGCTCGACGCTGTCCTGTGGTGATGGAGGCCTTCCGCCGCCACAAGGAAAACGGCGACGCGAAAAGAAAGGTTGCTCCGGCTGCTGGGAAGCCGGCGAAGAAACCTGTGCCGGCAAGGGCTGCAGCGAAGAAAGTGGAGGGGGGAAAATCCTTCGCCACGATCTTAAAAGGCCCTTCTCAGGACCAAATGGAGATAGACACGGCGACAAACGCCCGGTACCAGATCTCTTCCCCTCCCCCGAGCACAGAGAGGACCGAGGACTTGTCAACCTCGGCCCCGAAAGTCAAAGGGGAAGTCCTTCCGGGGACAATGGAGAAGGAGAGTACGGCAGAGGACCGGGGAACGTCGACGCCAGCAGGCGCCGCCAAGCCTGTGCCCTCTAAGTCTTCCAAAAAGAAGAAGAAGAACTCCCTTCTAGCTCCTGCGGAGAAGAAGGAGGAAGCTGCAGCGGAAAAGCCAGCCAAAACACCGCCGACCGACGCACCCCCGGACCAGGCAAGGACGGCCCTTGTCAGGACCAACGCTCCCCGTGACCCAGAGATTGCTTCCGCGGCTGTCGCTCCCGTCGCCTCCATTGCTCTGCAGGAGGACCAGGAGCTTTGGGTGACAGTTGCGACGATCTCCAAGACTCTGAGGCGGTACATCAGCAGCAAGCAAGGGCTCCTGCTCCTCTCACTCCTGGAGGAACTGGCGAGCGCAGGATCGGTTTCTTCACCCAGTCATGGGTAGAGACCCTCTAGTGCTCGTCCAGTGGAACGCCAACGGCATTCTTCGCCGTCGTGAAGAACTTCGGGCGTTCCTCCAGGACAAGAATGCTGCCGTTGCAGCCATCAATGAGACGCATCTCCGTCCGTCCGACGCATGGAGACTCCCCGGCTGGACCATCTTCAGGTCTGATCGGGAACTTCAGCGCCAGGGTGGTCGAACATCAGGAGGTGCGGCCATCCTCGTCCGGAATAACATTGAACACCGAGCGTGCCGAATGATCACTCATCGGAACGCGGAGGCTGTCTCGGTGGACGTCCGGACGCGGGGAGGATGGCTCCGGATATCTTCCCTATACTTCCCGCCAGGGAAGCCCTGGGACCCGGATCTCATCCTGGACCTACTAGGAAACGGCAGCCCGGCCATCATTCTGGGAGACCTCAACGCCAAGCACCCCACCTGGAATTCAAGGTCTCTCAACACGAGAGGACAAGCCCTCCGCGAGCTTGCAGACGACGAGGGACTAACGGTGATTGGCCCGGCGACGGCGACGCACCAGCTTGGAGACGTCCTTGACATTGCAATCTCACGTGGTGTCCGGACGTCTCTCAGTATGCACTCGTGTGTTGAACTGTCGTCGGATCATAACCCGACCATCCTGCTGCTGGGGACCAGAGTTCCAGTGATTCCAGCCAGATCTCAACTTGACCTTCGTGCCGCGGACTGGAAGACCTTCCGAGGGCTCATCGCTGGTAAGCTGCCGAGGGAACTGACTCCACCAACATCGGAGGAGATGGCAGACCAAATGGTCGGTCATCTCACTGCTACCATCACCGCTGCCATTGAGGCTGCGATTCCTAGAAGGGAGAGGCGCTCGTACTACTTGCGTGTGCCGCTTCCTCCCCCGGTTCGCGGACTCATCACGCGCCGGAATAACATCCGCAGGCGCTGGCAGCGGTACAGGACCGACGACCTTCGGCAGCAGCTACATGCGCTTGACCGGGAAGTCCGCTGCACCCTCCAGGAAGTCCGCTCGGACAACTGGGAGGCGCACCTACGGGAAGATCTCTTGCGGGAGGATGGCGCGGAGGACATGGAAGAGATCTGGAAGATCTGCAGGAAGCTGCGAGGAAGCCAGCGACTGGACCCCATCGTATTCTGCGGTGATGAGGTGGCGACATCTCCCGGGGCGAAGGCAGAAATGCTTGCGACCTATCTCGAGGGCACCTTCAGTCCTAACCCCGGGAACGCGGATTCGGCGGCCATCGAGGAGGAGATCGCGGTGTCGGAGGAAGCGGTGAATGCTGCCCCTGAAGATGCTAAGGCTGCTCCCCAGTTCCGGAAGGAGGACGTTCTGGGCACGATACGCTGCTTACGCAAGAGGAAAGCCCCGGGAAATGACGATATACCCAATATCGTCATCCGGGAACTTCCGAATGCAGCGGTGGTGTACCTGACCAGCATCTACAACGGCTGCGTCAGGATTTCCTATTTCCCGACCACTTGGAAGAGAGCGAGGGTCATATGTCTCCCGAAGACGTCGAGGACGGAGGTGGGACCCGGAGACTTCCGGCCCATTTCTCTACTCGACGGATTCGGGAAGATGTACGAGAGACTTCTGCTGGAGCCGATAGTAGGTTTCGTCCGAGAGGCTGACATCCTCCCGGATGAGCAGTTCGGCTTCCGCGAGCGGCATTCCACGGTCCATCAGCTGGTGAGAACCACGGACTTCATCACGGACGCCTTCAACAGGAAGATGTCGGTGGCAGGCGCATTTTTCGACGTCAGCAAGGCGTTTGACCGCGTCTGGCACCAGGCACTGCTGTTGAAGATGCGGAGACTCCACTTCCCGACGTGGATCATCGAGGTGATCCGCTCCTACCTAAGAGACAGGACCTTCGTCGTTTCCTGGTCTGACTCGTTCTCTGGGGTGCACCGGATCTCCGCTGGTGTCCCCCAGGGTTCGGTTCTCGGGCCAGTATTATTCAACATCTTCTCCCATGACATTCCCAGGAGTCATGGGAGGCACGAGGTCCTGTCACTATACGCGGACGACGCGGCGCTCCTGTGCAGCTCCCGACGAATATCTTTCGCCGTGGAGAGGCTGCAGATCGTCGTCGACGAGCTACTTTCGTGGTATCGTCGCTGGCGGTTTGCAGTCAATGCCGGGAAAACGAAGGCAATCGTCTTCCATACCGGCAGAGGAGCGCCGACAGAAGAGGAGCTGTCGGTGAATGGAGTCACCCTTCCGTGGGAATCCGAGGTTCTCTACCTCGGAGTGCTGATGGACCGGAAACTCCTTTGGAACGCCCAAGCGCGACGTGTCCGAGGGAAGGCCTTCGCGGCGCTTAACCGGCTTCGGCCGATTATTCGTCCGGGGGTCCTGAGCTCGGAAACGAAGCGTCGACTGTACCGAGCGTGCGTGTTGCCTGTCATCACGTACGCAGCGCCGGTATGGTCA
Organism: Hetaerina americana; assembly: GCF_022747635.1. Classification (NCBI taxonomy): domain Eukaryota; kingdom Metazoa; phylum Arthropoda; class Insecta; order Odonata; family Calopterygidae; genus Hetaerina; species Hetaerina americana. The sequence continues at coordinate 1,510,552 of NW_027286841.1, forward strand.
GGAGTGCCGAAGTCTACCCTCGCTCTCATCCAAGTGGTGCAGAACTCTGCGCTACGGTGCATCTTGGGATGCGGGCGCTACGCCCGCGTGGAAGAGATGCACCAGGACGGGAACATGGAACCTCTGAACGTCCTTCTTCCGGAGCTGTCTCGAAGATTCTTCGAGAGGGCTGCGGATTCAGACGTCGCCACCATCCGACGCCTCGGAGAGATCCAGGTTTCAACGTGGGACCGCTATAAGCGCCCCATTGCGAGCATGGATCGCCAAGATGCCCTCCCAGCGAAGAAGAGGCCCAGGCTTCAGTAGCAGGGATCGCCAGAACGCCGTGACAACGCAGAAGACGACGCCCTGCCTTAGAAGCCTAGGCGGCTGGAAAGGCAACACAGTGGAGCCCCGACCGGAGTAACGGGGGTCCGTCCACGAGAATTGAATATGAATATAAGGAAAAGGAATATGAACCACCCCGAAATGTGTAATTATGTAGAGGCTTATGTATATGTACGCGCCATTTCATAGACGCGCCTGATGTATTTCAGATCAGGATAACCTTATTTGAATATTTCATCTCATTTATTTTTGGCTATTTTACGGGAGAGAAGTGAAAATCTCTTTATATTAAAGAAGAAGAGACTTGCACTTTTTTCTCTTGGATATAGGACATAGGCCCCGGATATCTATCCTGGACCTAAATGTCAATCTGGGACATAGACCCGAATTCTATTGTCAAATCTCAAACACTGCACTAGAGGGATCGACCCTGACATTAATTCCATTGTTTTTAATGTCCTGGTTTTCAAGTTTGATCGAAGAGTGATTCGCATATGCAAGGATTGCCTCGAATGCACTTGCATCCCGTTTTCCATTCCAGTTTGCATCTCCGTAATTCGTGAATTGAACGCGGGATGGATGCGGTGCACGATATAGTGCCATTTAAGTTTCTGCGAGTCAGCGACGCGACAACATCAACCTTGTTCACGCTCGATTGACTTTGTAACTACCCAAGCTGTCATTGTGTGCCGCAGAGTTTAAAATGATGTATTTCCAGTAGACTGAACGTCTTACTGGTAACGAAAATGATTGCATAATTAGTGACATATTACTAACCACATATTGTTTCGGTGCAGTCTCCAAATTGTAAAGAATATTTTATTTTATCGCATCAGCAAATTGTTCACGCCTTTTGTGAACACACTTATTTACATAATAAATAATATTTAATTAATTAATTAAGTAATTAATACATATTATATATATATATATATATATATATATATATATATATATATATATATATATACACACACATTCAAACACGAAATCCCGCCAAACGGCGAATAAATACTCATATATACAGAAACAGATATAAGGAAAATGGATAGGAACACATATAAAGGACGAACACAATAGAGGTGGGGATAGCGGAATCGAACGGATCACAACCCACGGGGATCGAGATGGTGCGGGGGCTAACGTACTGGCTTCCCACCCTGAGGGCGCGGGTTCAAATCCCGGCGGTGTTGAATATTTTTCAGAGGTATCTCGATCCCTACTTGAGGTGCTTTGTGGAGGGCACTTTGAGTGAGTACGGCGTCCGTCGGATGGGACGTTAAGCTGCGGACCCCTTGGCGCCTTTCGTAAAGAGTAGGCTAATGCCGACGCCGGGTTTCTCTCCACCCTTCATCCTTTCCTATCCATCCCCTATGGCGCAAATGACCTTAGCTGTCGGTCGCCTCCCCTAAAAACTACTACGGATCACAAGAGTAAAAATATTTCCTCAACCGGGACTCGAACACCGGATCTTTATATGTGTTCCTATCCATTTTCCTTATATCTGTTTCTGTATATATGAGTATATTCTCTCTCTATATATATATATATATATACACACACACACTAAACCGACCTTCGGGTTGATTACTGTGCTTATGGTTTTTTATATATGTACGTATATATATATATATATATATATATATATATATATATATATATATATATATATATAAAATATCTTCGAAATGGAACGCTCTTCGGCGACACACAAATATATAAAAACACAGATGTAGATTTTTAGAATATAGAGACACAAAGAAAGGACACTCACAATTTGTTATTTTACGTTTCGACAGCACGGCTGTCGTCTTCAGAATCTATATATATATATATATATATATATATATATATATATATATATATATATATATATATATATATAAGGGTATGTATGCATATATATATATATATATATATATATATATATATATATATATATATATATATATATGCATACATACCCTTCAAGCCTCCGCCAGCGTGTTGTGGCAATGGGTATACACCAGAATAATTTTACCCGAATATGACCCTACCGCGGTCAAACAATGTTATTCTGATCCCTTATTGTTCGTGGGAAAAAACATCGTAAATCTATCTGATCTACACTTAATCCCACTAATTTTATTAGTATGATCTCTCCTACCATAGTACAATGGGGGTAATAACACATTTTCAACATCACTGCTAAAGAGACCTCCTTCCAATTTATGCAAGATATTTAACCTGTAATTTCACCCTCGCTCCGTGAGTGATTCTCAGCCTAGCTGCTCTAATATTTTGGATACGCTGCTAAATTTATCATAACAATGTTTTACAAATCTAGTTCTTCTACGCTGCACACGATCCCATTCGGCCTCCCATCAAGCCAACTTCGTGAGGATGCCATATGCACTAGTTGGATATCCTAAATGAGTTCTAATATGACGTGTATTCTAACATGCATATTGCAAAGTAATGCAGTGACTCCCTCAATCACGGGCACAAACATTCACAATTTAAATTCTGTATGATTTTGCGACGCATCATCTCTCATAAGAATGAATTTCGAATAAACGGCTCACCGTTGTTTCTTTAAGTTACTGAAAACTTCTTTTCCATAATTTCTCATTGGACAATGTTTTGCAGAAGATGACGTATTGCGATTGGGGTGACAAGGGAACATATCTGTGAGAGTGAGGATAATAGCCATGTTGGGCGGAACGAAAGGAACACATGCGGAATGTATTCATAGTTTGTTGTAATCTGCAGATCCAGGTCTTGTTTGGTTATAAGAGGAAACTGAATGCATTGCCTTCTGATCGTCACGGCGTGTCCATTCAAAACCAACCTTAATCGAAAAATGACTAAATAATAATAATAATATTTATGTAAAAACGTCTCACAAACAAATATACGAGGGTCATCCGGAAAGTAGTACCCGTTCGTGCCGCATGAAGTGCTGACGACGCGAGTAGCCGCTGGACGAGGTCAGATAGCTTCAGTGGCTTGTCTGCCTTCTCTGAGCCAAGTTGCGTGACGCTAGCATTGCCTGTGTTGTTTCTGTGATTGTTTACAATGTTTAAAAAAATTGAGAACGCCGCCAGTTGTGAAGTGAGGGCAGTGATTAAATTCCTCAATGCAAGAAACGTTCGCCCATGTGATATTCATCGCCAATTAAAGGAGGTGTATGGAGACAATGTAATGGACGAGTCGTCTGTTCGGCGGTGGTGTCGCAACTTCAACATGGGGAGGGGGAACACACACGACGATGAGCGTTCGGAGAGACCGTCTGTCATTACAGACCAACTGGTGAGCTCAGTTGACGAATTCGTGAGGAACGATCGGCGCGTCACAATTGATGACATCTGTGAGCATTTTCCCAATGTTTCTCGAACAATTGTTCATGAAATTGTTAAACACCATCTGCATTATGCAAAAATTTGTGCAAGATGGGTCCCTCGCGTATCTCAATGAGCTGGCGGCGAAGGACTATGCAGCAGGAATACAGAAACTTGTCACACGTTATGACAAATGCCTTAATTTGCTTGGAGATTATGTTGAGAAGTAGTTTAAAGTATCCTCTTTCAAATAAAATTTTTTATGTTTGTTAATATTTACTTTTGTGTCTTTATTTCACGAACGGGTACTACTTTCCGGATGACCCTCATAAATGAGTATTTTAGGTAATTTAACATGCTCAAGAACTTATTGTTTGTAGTAAATATTTTAAATAATTAAAACGATTTCAATTTCTTGGTGTATCCAAATACGTTCAGAGTTTTATAACACACACTATTTTATTGCACCAATTAAATATTGGTTTTAAATAGCTTTCACCATTCGACGAAGACTATGAATGTGACGTTTTGATTTCGAACGCCTCCAAAACTTAGTTTGGAAGTTTTCGAGAGTTGGAAATGAATAGGATTAAAGAAACCAAACTGTACAGGAAGGAAATCAAACGAGGAGATGCTTAATAGGAGTGGGGGGATGAACTGCTGTCGGGCAAATTCAAAGAAGGGAGAGACTGACTTAAGACTTATCGAGTGGGGATGGAATGTTTGAGACTTCAATAGAGTTGGTGCGCATCATGGTAACAGGGGGTGGGAGAGATTAAGCACATTTAATGGAATGCAGAGCTCCAGAACATAAGAGCAGGGATGATTCATTGTGATTTAAGCTGCTTAGGGGTGAATGTAAGCGAGGCTTAAGAATGTAACAGTGCTTTATATAGTATGTGCTCCTGGAGTACCTGCGTTAACTGCTATAGTGACATGAATAATAGTTTTCAGTTCACCTTTGAGTTTAGTCGTCCCCACTCACGTTCAACAAGTGGCGAGGGTCGGGTCCATTGGGCGAGTTGGTTTCTCCGACATTCCCAACCCCTTCCTACTTCGATCGCTCACCTACCGTTGAACCAGGCGACTAACGTGTTGCGGTGCTGTACGTAGGCTGTGCAATAAATACGCAAACATGAGATTCTTAATATAAGCCAACAAAAAGGCCTAAATTGCGAACAATCTCCTTTAAAATGGAAACATTTCATTGCATAGTTAGATATTCGATCACGACAAAGATAGAACGAGAGATAAATACAAATTCTGGTGGAAAAAATGAGGCGAAATGCATGGATTCGTGGTAATATAAGTACGAGTATGTCCGTCCTCAGATATCGTCTGCACTAGTTTCATCGCTGTTTATGTGTGCTTTGTGAAATTTTTATGTTAAATCTTGTAAAAGCGTGACGAGGGGTTGGGTGGTAGGAGAGACTCCGTAGTCTCAATCCCGCCCCCAAATAAAGACGACTGTCTCTCCTTCCACTATTGGAGAAACGTGCGCTTCAGAATATTGCCTACGTAATATAAACAATTTTTACGACACCAAACACTTTAGCGGCTATAAAAGAATTTAGCCTTACTGAGGCCCTAATCATGGCGTTTATTATATTTGAATTTTCTATTTAGTAGTGCAATTCCAATTCCAAATGTCCAGGCTTAAATATTCTTCTTAAAATGCGAGTAACCCAACATTATTTTTCCCTGTTTGCCAGAAAACAGCGTGTTCAATAGGTTTTGGGTGAATTAAGAGTGAATAATCGAGTATGCCTCGAGTGAAGGTAAAGAGCCCGTCAACCGCCAGAGAACGGTGAAGTGGCAGAGAAGAGCATAATGGCTGGAGTCGAGCCTTTTCCCCTCCTCCCCCGCCCCCTCTCGTGAGCGTGTCGTGTCCCTCCAAATGAACAATCGACGCGCGTCGGAGCGAACCCCTCATTAGGGCCGAAGGGGACTGCCCGCCTCATTTGCATGGCATTTCGGCTCGCCATGGCCGCGGTGGGAACGGGCCGCGGAATATAAAACGCGCGCGGTCTGAGCATGCCGCTCCTTAGGATGATTAAGGGGGGCGGGGGTGTGGGAAGGATCCCAGATCAACTTCCCGCGGGATAGAATAGCGCTTCGAGCTTCCCGAACGCGGGGCGCCCGAAGTCTTGAAAGCTAGGCGACCACTCCAGTGCGGCGATACCACGGCGTCCACAGTCGCAGTTAAATCCGGACAAGCATGCGTTTCCTCGAATGAGATTTCCTTGCAGGATTAGCCAAACCTTCCCCAGACTTCGCCGAAGCATTATACTTAGCCAAAATATCGTAAACAGTTGATTTATGGAGTACCAGAAGAATCGAACTTTTTCGAAAAATAACGCCCAGCGCAAACACTTTCGATAATAGCGACTCTTCGAATCCACTCCGTACTTGTACGTAAAATTCCGGCCATTTTGAGGTAATGAATGTTTACTAGATGCCTATCGCTTTCATGAACACCGGTCATGACCTCCAGTGGAACAACGAAATGGCGGGAAATCCAAATTGAAATTTGTACGGATTTAAGCGCCGCACCCAGTATACGTGCATACATAATTTATATATGATGATGTAGATCTGTTAAAAAGATGTGCCTATTAGTTTAAAAAAATAACATACATGAAAGAAAAGGTATTGCAGGGCTAAAATTTCCCTTTTTCAGCGTTCAACTCTGGCAATTTGTATTCGAATTACGTTTGAGAAGTAGAGGAATTGGTTAAATGAGTTTTATCCATTATCATTTTCAAAATAGCGAGGGTGGGGAAGGAATCATCCGTCCGGCCGTGGAGCCTCGATGAGGGCGGATTAATGAGTGCAAATGATAACGCTTCATTTGAATTCCATGGAAATTGAACCGCATGAGCAATTAAGCGCCGTGGCTGGAAGGGGGGCCGTATTCGAAGGCCTGCCTGGTCATCATCGCCACCGGGCTATTGACATCCCCGGCTCGCTTCCGCCCCGGACGCGCGAAGAATCGAGATGAGGTCGCGTTCAAATCAGACATCGGTTTGTCGGCCTCGTTCGGGAAAGAGACGGGGGTGGGGGGCCTATGAGAGAAGGGGGGGACATCGATTGGAGAGGGAGGCAATAAAGGGTGGGCGTAATGTCGCGACCCCCCTCCCTCGCCCGATCCCTGGGAGTGGGCACGATAGCGACCTCACTCCGCTCTTCCCAACAAAGGTAGTTCATCCATGAGTTTTGAACCGTAGTCGTTAAATGGGCGCGCGTACTCCGATCAGGGTGAAGGGCAGTGAACGTGGGATACCTGATAACGAAAGAATACTTTTCAAGTTATCTGCACGTATTTCACTATGCATAGGTTAACTTATATAGGAGCTTTCCAGAAGAAGAACCTCCGTTTTCCTGTAGCGTGAGAATAAGTGGAAGAGGGAGCCGAATGGTGGTTGTATTGAGGCACACAGTATGTCAGTACGCCTCGAGCTGCAGTGATTGGAAATTCGATTGTCGTTTGTTTATGCAATAGCGAGGAAAAATGAACAGCACCATTGTAATTCCCGCCGCATGTGAAGTCCGTTCGATGATAAGGTTTTCACTGATTGAAATATTTTAAAGCTGCTGACATTCGCAATCGGGAAATTCGTGTTCTGCACGGACCAAATGTGATGAGTGGCGATCTGTGTGGGTTGTGCGTCTGTGTTCTCGTGCGTTTAAGAGTGAACGGACAAATGTCCATGAAGAAGATGATAGAAATGTACGCCCCCGTTTGTGGCAAACATCGAACTGCACCTAAAAATTGATGAAAAACTTCGTGAACACCGGCGTTTTACGTCTTCTGAAATTTTTGGAAAGTTTTCCACAGATTTCCACGACTCTTGCATAGAAACACGACTGAAAAGTTAGGCTACTAAACATGTTTTGTGCTCGTCTCGACGAGGGAATTCAACTGATGCCGCCATCGGTTGCCTGCGATCTCAGGCGGCAGAATTTTATGCTGAAGGAATTTTGAAAAATAGCTCAGAGATATGAAAAATGTTTAAAACTGTTCGGCAGATATGTATAAAAATAATAGGGATATTTAGTTTTAAAATGAAAATAATAAATTTTTGGTATCTACTCAACTGAATTTTGTGTAGTATAGCGGAGGTTACTTTCCGGACAGCGCTCGTGTATAGACACGCCAACAAACGCAGGAACGTATTCATGAATATGATGGAGACCCATTCATTTTTTCTTTTGTCCCGCTCACTCAGTATTCTAACACCCGCCATAGTCTTCAAACATTCCTAAGGGAGTTGCAATTGAATGTTGGAGAGAGTGATTTAGAGGGTATAATGAATGACGGTACGAGAATAGATGCAGGAAGTGATAAGGAATGATGTGTGGATTTGAAGACTGGTTGTTGCAGTTACGTTGTAAAGTGTCTTGTTGGGCGAGGCAAAGAAGTGTAGAAATGCGCTGACCCCAGAAACACCTTGACCAGTGGATCATCGCCAATAATGACAAGTCTACATAAATAAGTCTTCTTTGGCATTATGGTCTTAATTTATACTCATAGAAACAATAGGATCACGACATTTACAATATTAAGAGTTTTATTTTTACGTGTACGAATTAACGTTGCCATAGCAGGATTTCGCTAATGACTGCGCGAGCACACTGATATGTGGCATTGATAACTTTTGCTATATCACTACCTTAATTGAATGTAATATTTATATAATTATTTATTCCGCCTGCATTCCAATTAAATAGACAATCTCATATTTCACTGTGGCTTAAAGTAAATGTAATCATCTTAAAATGTAGGTATTATTTTATTGCGCAATAGAGATTCGAAATAAATACGCAAACTGAGGTCATTAAAATCTTTATTTTGCAAAATTTAGTATGCATCGATTTTGTCCCCTTCAAAGTATTCTCCATTCGTTGCTATGCACTTATTCCATCTTCTTCTCTTCCAGTTTTTGAAGCACGCTTGGAAGTCCTCCTTGGTAGCTAGGCTTTTTAGTTTTCTCGTCGTTTCTTGCTCTATTGTGTCCACATCTTCCCAGTGATGTCCCCTCATCACATTTTATGCATTTTGGTAAAGGAAAAAGTCTCAGGGGCGAGATCTGGTGAATAAGGAGGATGATCAAGGATCAAGGTGATTGAGTTTGTTGCCAAAAACTGGCGAATAATCAATGCTGAATGGGCAGGTGCATTGTCATGGTGAAGGATCCATCGCCTTGGGTCAAATTTAGTCACACACGACGAACGCGATCTCTAATACGCTGGAGAACGGTAAGGAAGAACTCAGTATTTACGGTAAGGAAAATTGGCCGCACACGATCAATGTTGTCATCAACACCGGTGGTTGAAAGTCGTCCCGGCCTTTCATCATTTATGGTGTCCTGTCGGCCATCTTTGAAACGCTTAATCCACTTGAAAACGGATGTTTTCTTCAAAGCATTATCACCGTAGACAGCTTTCGAGTAGTAGTAGTAATAATTAGGGGAGGCGACCGACATCTGAGGCCATTTGCGCCATAGGGGATGGACAGGAAAGGATGAAGGGTGGAGAGAAACCCGGCGTCGGCATTAGCCTGCTCTTTACGAAAGGCGCCAAGGGGTCCGCAGTTTAACGTCCCATCCGACGGACGGCGTACTCACTCAAAGTGCTCTTCACAAAGCACCTCAAGTAGGGATCGGGATACCACTGAAAAAAAACTAAACTTTGAACTCGGGCCCTCTCGGTGGGAAGCGTGTACTTTAGCCACCGTATTATCGCTATTCCCGTAGGAATGCGTAGTAGATCAGCGCGGGGCAACTGAAACGATAGTTAATCAATTTTGAATGAATTTAAGAAAATCACGAACATTTCAAGTAGAGATAGAGATATCTCTGAAAAATATTCAACACCGCCGGGATTTGAACCCGCGCCCTCTGGGTGGGAAGCCAGTACATTAGCCCCCGCACCATCTCGATCCTTAAACAACTGTCGATATTTTGGTAATTTCTTGATAACTTTTACCGCACTTCAGCAAAAACTTGATGCTGATTAGTTGCTCCGTGATTTCGTCAGTTTCCATTTTGGACTAATGGTAAAAACAAGGACAACAGAAACTAACATAACTGACACCATGCGCACAGCTCGACGATCCGCCAAGCACAGACGGCTCATTGGGTCTCAGGCAACTAGCGCCGCTAGCGGGCTGGACTATAGTCCGCGTCATGGCCGCCAGAATGCGCCGGTTCGCCAATTTATCGTACGTGCTACGTATATCAAACATGTTCACTTTTGAACTGTGAGAAGAAAAGAGTCTTATGTATTTTGCCCCTTAAATAACTCCTTAGGCACACCGATGGCGTACGTAAATACTGCCGCAAATATGTTTTAAGCATAAAAAAAGTTTCCATCGTCTCAACCATTTTTAGCTTTGGACACCTTCTCCCAGGCTCAGTTAATCTACGTATCCGCCCCGTTTACCCATTTATTCATAGGCGCACACGAGAGCAATTGCATGTTCCCAGCGGAAATGGAAATGATACTGTGAGAATTAATTCTAAGGATAGATATTCGGCGTTTAAAAAAGACCCATTCAGTATTTTTCATTCGGACTTGGATTGGCTCCCATTGCCGATCGTCTGGTTCACAATACATCTACACCTGCATAATACCCAGCAAGCCGCCGCAGGGGCGTGTGGCGGTGGGTGTTAGGTCACCATCCATAAAAGAGAATAAAAACCAAATGCAAAATATTTAGCCATCAAAGTCATGTCAATCTACACCTGCAGAGACATTCTTGCAAAAACCTTTTTAAGGCACACGCTTGCAAAAACACATAACATCAACTAACATACAGGGTTCGTCCGGAAAATAAGTGTACTGACTCCTGGGCTGGGCGCGCCTGGAGCGGCGCGCCCAGCACCGCTCTGACGGGCTGCGATTGGAGGGGGGTATGTTGGCAAGCGATGCTGAAAAAGGCAGTCGGCTCTGAGCTGTGGTGTAGTGAGGAGCTCTGTTAACGCGAACCTCCACGCTCGACCCACGTCACGGAACGCGATGCCGAAGTTTTTGGAGCAGCGTTATTCCATCAAATTTGCGGTAAAGCTTGGGAAATCGTCTACCGAAACTGTCGGTATGATTAACCAGGCTTACGGGGAGTCAGCCACGTCCAGAAACATGATCTTTCGGTGGCACAAGATGTTCGTGGAGGGCAGAGAAGAGGTCGACGACGAGTCTTCGAGAGGTTCCCGATGATGCCTTCGCGGGAGCGTTCCAGGAATGGGAACGCCGCTGGAACACGTGCGTGTATCGACTCATAAGGGTCCTATTTTGAGGAATATTAGCTTAAGATATATATAAGTGTAATAAATTTTTTTTCCTGAGCTCAGTACACTTATTTTCCGGACGAACCCTGTACATATGCACCTATGAAAATACATTATGTCTACGCAGCGTTTAATCTTATCTTGGCTTGCAAATCGAATGTCTTTAATATATTTATTGTGAATTAGGTTTCTAGCTATTAAGATTCCATATTGTCTGGAGGAAGAACGAGTAATTGAGATTTTAAATATAAGATAATCTGTGCTGGAATCTATTTCTCCCTTATCTTATTATCTTTGTGGCCTGATCTATCCAAATAGTATGGGGCCATAATAACATTTCCTTCAGAGTCATTCTTAAACTCGTTTGTTCTGAACAGCTTCAGAAGCCTATGTCTCCCTTGTTCCCTTCGTATCTCAAGTGGTTTCCACCCTAATTCCCCTAAAAGGCCTTTACAATCATTTTCCGTGAATGTCCATGCACAAGTCCTTGTATTCTCTGTCGTTTGACCACCGTGCATGACAAAACAAAGCCGATCGAGTAATATAATGATTTGTTTTTACTTCCTACATGTTGAGTAAAGGAATAATGTCTTTATTTGACCATTGAATCCATAAGTAACGCCGAATAAATTTAAGCGAAGGACGGTTGGCGCAAGAAGGAGTCGTACGAGACCGTGGACTGCTCGGCGCCGAAAATTCTCTCGCGTTTCGTCGATATGATGCGATGCGTGTGCCAGAGTCGAGGGCATGAAAGAGACGCGTTTTCCCCGCATGTCCAGTCAACCTCCGGGGTGAAAAATAACGAGCGAACGAGATGGGCCATTAATTTCAAAAGAATTCTGTGCGAAGCGCGTGCCGGGCATATTGCACGACCCCTCGGTCGAAGCGATTCCCGAAGAGATGCCAAAAATTCATAGATTGCGTATTGGGAGGCTGATGATTGCAAATAAAAAAGCCAGAAAAAACGTTAACAAATATTCGGATCAAATATGATGGGTCACGCATGTAAAAAGGTTATCTAAATTTGATGAACAATAATGTACGAGGGTTACTAAAAAGAATTAATGGTTTCGGGTAATATGTGCGTCACCATAAATTATTAAAAACGTATTGTGTCGCATCCATTGTACATAATAAAACAATTTGTCGTCATTTAACGCAGTTTTTCTGTTGAAAATTGATAAATTGTGCCAAATTTCTTGCACGAAAAAACTGGAAAATTACAGCGTTTTAATAACCAGCGATGGATCACGCTAATCATCAAGGTTAAACCTTTGGGAAATATTTGTATTATTTCACCTCAGTCCATCATCTGTATATTTTTTGCAATTCGCAATTAATTATATGTAGGATAATTAGTGATTGCAGGTGGCACAAAGCAATCCCTTCTCCCTCATTCACCCCGGGGTGTGGATTTTGTTCGTCGCGTGGTGGTCAGTACTGGATAAACTCTTAACTTCAACGATCAAAAATAAACCTTCGGCTGGATTACTATGGCCGCATGGGAAATTAATGATGAGCTTATTTCAAGTGGTGCAGCATGAGGATAAGAGAGAATTAATCCCGTTAAAACATGCACCTCACAAATCACTTTTGAAAATGGCTGTTTACTGAGCGAGGGCGGAATGGAAATTGACAAGGCACGCCTCGGCGGTTCCATTTCGCACTTTTCAACTGATGTTTTCCATGTCAAATAGAACGAGTGTCGTGGCCATGTAGGAATGCGTAATCACTGGGGTAGTTGGCCCTCATTTCACTGGCTTAACCACTCTTCTGTCACTGTAAACAAACATCGAAGTCAGTTGATGGTAAGTGCTCTCAGCGGCAGATTAGAATCCTGTTGTTGAAACAGGTGAATATAACATTTAGAATCGCTCCTCCTCTTCATTTATATCTTTTCTTACCAGTCACCAAGAAGGTATGTGGCAGGGAATGTTAGAATATTAAAGGAAATATGCTTGAGAGAACCGACAGTTATGATCATATACCTATTTTATTTATTTATTTAGCCTTAGTCCGAAAACAACACTCTGGCCTTTCCATCGGACTATTAACAAAGAATAACAATGGAGACGAGTACAAACACCCAAGCCCTAGGTGGAAGAAACCCACCCAGGCGGGAATCGAACCCGCGACCCATGGATTGGCAGACGAGGACGTTACCCCAACGCCACCGAGGCCGGCGCTATTCTCAGCCATTTTAAAATTTTAAAAAGGGGATCGAGATGGTGCGGGGGCTAACGCACTGGCTTCTCACCCAGCGGGCCCGGGTTCAAATCCCGGCGGTGTTGAATATTTTTCAGAGATATCGCGATCCCTACTTGAGGTGCTTTGTGGAGGGCACTTTGAGCGAGTATGCCGTCCGTCGGATGGGACGTTAAAATTGCGGACCCCTTGGCGCCTTTCGTAAAGAGTAGACTAATGCCGACGCCGGGTTTCTCTCTTCATCCTTTCCTGTCCATCCCCTATGGCGCAAATGACCTCAGCTGTCGATCGACTCCCCTAAATACTACTACTACTCGAAACCGTTTGATGAAGCCGAGTTTCTTATAAATCGGATCCGCATGTTGTCGGGATATGGGCTCCCCACGAAAGGCGTGGCGTCAGGTCCAAGCGGTTCCCAAACCCTCGTCGTCCCCAGCTGGGCTCCTCCCTCCCTTCCTCCCTTGTCATTGCCTCCTTAAGAGTCACATCTCGTCGCCCTCGCCTCTCTCGGATAGAGGAGGAATATACCGTTTGCGGAGGTCGTGAGTCGAATTCCTCGGGGGTTGTGCCAAACGCGAGGGGGGCAGTGGGGGGCGGGGGGCAGGAGAAAAGTCTCCGTGTGGTATGCCGGGTATGCTCCTGCAAATTCACAGGCACGCACGCACGCGCACGAGTGCGTGCGCCGTTCGACCTCCGCCGCCCAGAGCCCAACTTCGGGCCGCGGGATTCCTGGAACACGGCCGACAGGGCGAGGGCACCTGGCGAACCTCGGGAAACTGAAGAAAGAAATTGACCCCCCTTCCCAAACTTATAAGTAAAGAATTAACCATACACCCAAATGATTTCAGTTTTTTTATGGCTTTATATTTTAGTTTTATACTTGGATAATATTTGCTACAAATTTATCTGTGATTTAGCGTCGTACTTGACTCTTGTCATACCTGTATGTCAGCTTTTTCATTTTAATTGATGAATACGTTCGGTGATTAAAAGGGTTTCGTTCATTATATTTCATGAACAACGAGCCCATATTATTTTGGGTTTATATACATGTAAATGTACACAATACCCCGCAATCCGTCGCAATGACGTGTGGCAGGGGGTGGTTGGTCACCAGCCACTATACATATAATTCCTGTACTTTCTCGTTCACATGGCAACCCGCGATCCACCAAAAACCGTGTGGGAAGGGGGCGACCGAACATCAATCACGTAACCAGCCAACACATATTACGAGTGTTAAATGTTTAGCAGCTATTCCTGCGCCTACATAAGGATGACATGAAAACGCGTAAAAAGAGGGATGGTACATATACAACACAGACATTTAAATGCGGTTAGTATTCTACCCGTTCCAGATGGATTAAGTATTCACAAATACAACAGACTTTATGTGCGAGTACATTCGCCAATACTCCACCCGGGACAATGGCGCCCGGCGGGGGGTGTTAGGTCGCCAGACTTTGAGAGTGTTTTTTATTAGGAATTTAATCCTTTATAACCATACTTTCGACAGCATGTACCTATTACTCTCTTATGTGCTCCCCCTTTTATTGCTGTCGCGAATAGTGTGCGGGAAAAACGAATTGTCGAATCTATCAGTTCGACAGTCTCTCCAATCTTTTCGCATTAGTCGGCCCTGCCAATGCAAATGGGAGTATGATTATATCTCGAATGTCGGATGCGGGATCTTAATGATTGGCATTAAAATAAATTATTTATATTCCTATATGTATATGTATTTATTTATTTATTTTGACGCATCCATTTATTTATGTATACGGAAATAATAACAATGGGAACCAAGGAGATATCGCAACAATGCTGCCGACAACATATGTGTAGTTACCGATACTCAAAAAGCTATCAGTGGTGAGGTTGTGGGGAGCAATTTAGTTTTCGGTTCGCTTTATCACTTGATATACTCGTAATATAGTACACTACAAGCGCAATTGCTATAATGGCGTCGTGCAATGGAAGTGATGCTCTCTACGGAAAGCAGTGTTCTGGAGGTCAAAGAGTAATGGAAGACTATTTCTTCTGTTTGACGCACGCACAATGGTGTCTCAAGATGCTTCCCAAACCCCTGCGCAAACAAGCGGGGGCATGGATCAAGTTCTTGATCAGAACGAAACCCCGAAGCGTAAAAGAGATGAAGATACGAAACATTCACTTCGTCAACTTGCTTCTAGACATGTTTCTAGGGACTCTGAGGGGAATGTACCTCAGAAGTCCCCCGAAAGCACACGAGCCGCTCCCCCAGGACGTACCATCATCCGCTTCAACTGGGAGGAGCAGCCGGTTGAAGAAAGTCAACCCACAGAGGAATGTGCCTTCCGGATTCCTGACTGGATGGCGAGACTCATTGATGGAGGCGAGCCATCGCCTGCAGACCATCCAAAGGACCCCCAAGTGAGTCACACCTCTGAAGATGGGCGACTCTACGTTGCCACCAGAGCTCTCCCTGGGCGGCCGGGTGCATGCGGCTTCGTGAGCATATCAGGAGGTGCCGGTGACGACATGCGAAGAGGGGGTTCCCCGACAATTAGAGAAAGAAGCGGAGAGGACGAGAGGAGAAATGCGACGGGTCGAAAGATGCCATGCCGCGGTGAACAATACCCCATTCACCGGCAACAAGCAAGGGCTGGAGCAACACAGCATCAATGCATTCCCGCTACTGCACCTCAAGACATGAGAAGAGGCCAATCCACCGAGGTATAGCAGCTCAAATTTAAATGACTATACAATTGCAAATGCTCCACATATTGCCATTATATGCGTACTACCACCCTTTGTATTCTCCTTGACAATTTTCTTCTCTGTACGTGAATTTATTATTCACTTCAACATTAAGTTCATGCCATCTACAAGTTTGCTTGTATATTAAAGATCAACATTAAATATCCATGAGAAAAGCATTATGGTGCACGATAAACAGCTTTCAATAGAGTCACCCCTTCATATTAAGTTTTTAATTCCAATTGCCATTACACAATTAATATTTAAACGAATGGCATATTCTAAGCGGTGAATTATCTACTTGTTTAGTCTAGACATGTCCGAGAAATCATTGAACGTGCCAAGGAACAACTTCAGGCTGATTCCATTTATGAGCTCAACCAGAAACTGGCCTACCTGAGAGAGAGAATGTTAACCAAGATTTGAGTCGTGCTCAAAGGAAGTATCAATTTGCGCGGTGGTCATATGAAATGGCGATGAGGGCACGGGAACAGGCAATTGACGAGAAGGAGAGAGCATTGGCAAGAAATGTCAATGCCCTTTTGAACAAGCTGGATGTACTGGAACGCCGAAATGTGTACCTTTTAGATTTGATCGAGAAGGGAATGATGAAATTGTATGAGACGAGAGGATATGTGAGGGACATTAAGATATTACGAGCAAGAGAATTGAAAGATCTCGAAGATGAACTAAGCATGAAGCAATTGCATCTGGCTGATTTGATGAAATACTACGAGGAGAATTACCTGTGTCCTCCTGAATTCACTGGCAATTATTCAAATGAGCAGCAATTATAATTTTTTATTAATCCTGTAAATAAAATATTTTGTTTATTCCTATCGATATACATTGTGTGTTATAATTAAATGTTATTTAATAAGAGTTATCCCGTTTGATTTTAATAAAGAAATATTTCAAAATGAAGTCATTTGCATTTTCACTTTTCTGGTGGATTTAGGCCAATTAGAAATTAAAGAAATACAGTTTAGTACCCTGTAAGCCACCACTTGGATGTGTGGCAGGGAATGAATACACACCAGACTATTTTTTACCCAAATATAACCCTACCGTGGTCACAAAATGTTATTCTGGTCCCTTATCGTTCGATGTCCTGAAGATGTGACGTAGTAACGAAACCTAGGTTGTAATAAAAATACTCCACGTGGAAAATCAAAGTGTCATCCTCCGCTAAGGAAAGAGTACGTCGGCGATTCGCATAATTTCACAAGACAGACTTGGGGGTAGAATTTTGGATATCAGCAGAAGAATTGAATTGGGAAGGTTATTTACAGAGCCGAAGAGAATTGATGGAGATTATACCAGTTAAAGATACAATCTCTATGTACAAACTCAAACAAATATCTATAAAATTTGTTGCGTCTTCTTTCTCCATACCATCTAACTTAATTTTCAATGACCACCAATCTCCCACTGGAACACTGCCTTCAATTTGCGCCTGTGACCCATTTTTCTCAAATACCTAGTTTCAAATCCCTCTCTTTCAGTGATCTACATTTTTTATCTTACTAGTACTTTGCCAAAAAGATCATTGAAATCAACGACATAAATACCCCGCGATTCACCAAAAAGGTGTTTGGCAGGGGGTGCAAGCACCATGCGGGTAGGAGGGATATAGAGGGATATGAAATAAAAAGGGAAACGGGAAAAATGTTCAATAAAAAACTATGAAATAACCTGAAAGTTTTTATACATGCTGGCGGAATACTTAATTCATAGCAAGGGTTAATTCACCTAACCAATTAGTTATTTTTTTTGTAAAATAAGGATATAAAAATTAACCAAACAACTTTTAAGATCGACATTTTACGTTTAAACACTTGAATATGCGACTCGGATAACCCACTCACCGTATTCAAAAATTTAATTCCTATGTGTTATGTGGTTTTGTTCCCTTTTACGGATGGTGACCTAACACCCTCCGCCACACGCCCTTGCGGCGGCTTGCGGGGTATTATGTAGATTTGGATATTCGGGAAAGCACATTCCGGATAAAATGCCAGTTGAATGGCACTCTGATTCCACGAGGGTTGTTAATTTAAGATGTCGATGGTAGGAATGCCACTGCTCGGGCGCTTTTATCTTTTTCTTTTTTTTGTATCCCGAGAAAAAGAAATGAAGTCTCCGTTTCGGTCGAGCGGATTTCAAACCGTCACCTGGAGGCGGCGACCTTGACTCGTTCGATGGATCGATCCCGCGTCGACTTGCACTCACGGTCCCAGAGCGCGGCAATCCAAGAGTGACCTTAACCGTCCGACGTCGATACGTTGAGTTTCGACATTTCCACCGCGCGCAGTAATCACTTCCGGCTCTCAGTGGTCCGGGAACAATGGACGATGGAGGCGAAGCCGATTGACGAGGATGGGCGATGGGAGTGATGCTGAGGAGACGCGGGAACAGGGAATCTGGCGATGAAAAACACATTTTTGATTCGCCATCATCTTTTTATGAACGTCCAGCAAGGCTATGGAGCTTACGGTCCGCTCTTCTCTTAACATCTATGCAGTACTCCGTAACTCGCCGCAAAGGCGTATGGCGGGGGGTGTTAGGTCGCCAACCATGAATGACAATCCAAATCATTACACCTCTACACAAATATTAGTTTGATCGTGCACTCGAAAAATGTTATTCATTCGAAAGAAAGTACTCACCTACAACAGTATACAATAACAAGATGCGTACATTCAAATCAAGCTGTGGAACTATTAAAAAAGATGGGTATGCATGTATTAAATAAAAAATATATAATTAAGCAAAAAACACGCAGAATGTCAGCAAAACATATGCACTACTAATTCTAATTACCTCTAATGCGATTTTTGTCATGTCTATTTTGATCTCTAATGGTAAGAGGGTAAAACGACATTTTTTAAATCTATCCGTTTTACCGCAAAACTCCCTGATTTTACATACGTGATCTGATCTAGCGTAACAAGTAGGGGCATGTGATGTGTCTTTAACATCCTCAGATAAGTAACCTTCCTCAAATTGACGGAGTCAATTAAACCACTATTTAAGCCTGCGGTCAACCAGTGGCGCCCATCCTAATTCTTCCATTAGTGTCGTGACACTGCTACCTTGGTCATAACAGCTTTTTACAAACCTAGCTGCTCTCTTCGTTGCACTCGATCTAGTTCCGAAATTAAACTTACTTCATGAGGATACCATACGATCGCAGCATACTCAAGGTGGGGCTCAACTAACTGAAAATTACAAAGATCCTTGACCCTTTAATTACAATTTCCTAGCACCTTTTTTATGAATCCTAACTTTTTATTTGCTATTTAGCGAAAGGATTTTTCCTAGGACATATCAGTAGTTATCGTTACACTCAAGTATTCACCGATTCCACGTGTGTTATGTTGGTTCCCCGTATAGTGTAAGTGTTTTCGGGTGAAATACCTCCAAAAATTTATCGAAACTGAATTTAAGTTGGAAATTAAGATTTAAGAGTATCGAATTTAACAATCAATAAGTCCGTGTTGATGAATACGTGTCTTTTTCCTTCATTAAAATAAAATAATCCAAGAAAAATCAATTTCAATTTTAAGAAAAAAAAAATCGTTTGTCAGTTGACTTCTATTGAGCGAGGAATCAAGAAGTGTAAAAACACTTTTGCGTTGAGGATTACCGATGCTTAAGTTCCTTTGAGGAAAGGAAAAAAAAACCTGCATTAGCTTCAAATATTACATGCTACTGATGTTAATCATTTCGATTTGTGCCTTTTAACAGCTCTTCAGTTATTCTGAAATCCCTCCCATTATAATTATTGTCATCACATCCCTACCGGTGTTTATGGATTTTGATTATCTACTCCCGGCCATTGAGTTAAATGAACAACGGGAGTGAAGTCGAAGGTTGGTTAAATATGTAACGGCATGATCATTATTCCCCTAAGACTGTGCCCATTTGTTGTATGAATTCTAGATAAACGGTAAAAAGAGTGGCCAGTTCTTCATTTCTTGCTGTATTCTGTTCAATTTTGTCAAGATCGCTGAAAAAATTAACGCATTTATGACTTAAATGTCGGTAGTTTAACAGGATAATCTTGTCATTGGCAACTATTGGGACGCTGCTGGTTGCATTACAATCAATATCATAGATGTAGATGTAGAAAATGGTGTGGGGGTCGATCACGCCTGCCTGGCAGAAGGCCAGAAGCTACTTTCCATGAAATTGGCGCTCATTCCGTCCATTACTACGTTTTGTTTTCACGAGGTAAGAAAAGCATGAGCACATTTCACAGCTTGGTAGGTTTGTAGATCAACTTGTAGTGTGGAAGTCGTCGATGAGAAACGTTTTTTGAGACATAAAAATATCGCGTCGACTTTTCTGAATTTCTCCAATTTGAAGATCATTAATCCCGGTTATGTTTCGCATGATTTGCTCTTTCAATATCCATTTTGGTTATATTTTTTGTAATTTTTTTTACTATCCTGCTAGCTACAGGGAGTGAATGGCAGGGGGTGAATATACACCAGACTAATTTTGATCCGAATATGACCCTACCGCAGTCGGACAATGTTATTCTCATCCCTTATTGTCTATTCTACACGTAATCTTTCTAATTTTATTGACATGATCTCTCCTACCGTAGTACGATGGGGGTAATAATACATTTTTCAATATCACTGCTAAAGAGACTTCCTTCCAATTTATGTAACGAATTAAATCTGCAATTCGTTCTGCGAGTGATTCCCAAACTAACTGATCTAATATTTTAAGTACGCCACTAAGTTTATCATAACAAAGTTTTACAAACCTATCTCCTCAACACTGCACGCGATCCAATTCGGCAACCAATCCAACTTCGTGAGGATCCGATATTATACTTGCGGCATATTCGAAATGAAGCCTAACCAGCGACAAATAGCATTTCTATTTGACATTTTCAACGCAATTACCGAGTACTCTTCTAATAAATCCTAATACTTTGTTAGCTTGTCCACATATTCCCCGGATGTGTTTCAACCATGAGAGATCGTGAGTGAGGGTAACGCCTAAGTATTTAATCGAATCTACATATTCAATTTCGGTGTTTCCAATGCAGTAGGCGTTTGGGTGGGAATTGCTCCTCTTCCAAAAATTTATGACTACGCACGTCATTAAGTTTAATTATAATTTCCAAGTGTCGCACCAGCATTGTATAGCATTAGGATCATCTGATAAAGCTGTTGTGCCCTCAGGATTACGGATATCTCTGTAAGCCACTGCACCGTCGACAAATAAGCGGATGTACTGAAGTTGTTAGTGAGAGAGAGAGAGAGAGAGTATTACTCTCTAGGAAATGGATGACGTTGATCGGAGTCCATCTCGCCGACAGCCTGATTGTGGTCCTGCCTGCCAGTGCCACCATTCTCTCGGCCTCGAGATGAGCGAGGAGGGAGAGGGTTTGACAGAGGAGGAGGGGGGGGGGGGTTCCGGCGGGGGCCCAAATGGAAGAGAAAGCGGACGGCGACGTCCGTGTCGTCGTTACCACTTTTTTCCATTACGCCCTGCTCTGGGGAAGTCATTGGTGAAATTACCTTGACAACCTGATACCCCTTGCCTTTCCCGGTTTCCCTGGGAAAGGGAAATTATTACAAGATAGTTGACCGGCCAAGACGGTTTGACTGCTTTTGGGCGACATTTAAATTCCCATCAGCGCCGCACATATACATATATATATATATATATATATATATATATATATATATATATATATATATATATATATATATATATATATAAAATAATGGGACGGCACAATAGAACTCAAATAGTTGCTGGCATTCCATATCATTTATGGTAACGCCAAACAGAGAGATGAGATGAAAAACCGACATGTTTACAGATCTACACGCATGTACGGAAACTTTTTAGTCTCATTCTGACCCCCTTCCTCTCATCGTGAGTGAATGGACTATCATGATGTTTTCTCCCTGGGACCCATCTTTTTTCTAGGAGTGACTATTCAAAAATATAGCAGACCCATGAGCCTTAATTGCTTCGCTTAGGCTTTCTCCTTTGGAACTCACTCAAAGGTTGTCAATTCAGAACGTAGTTGAACCAAGGATGGATAGCAGTTCACCTTTATTTTTCCTTCTGTTTTCCAACACACGAGGAAAGGTGTTTGAGCACGAAAGTCCATTAGACCTACGCTAAATCTCTCTGAAGAATGCAGCCGCGATCCAATGAAGGACGCAAGCAATTTAAAGGACAATGTACATAATTCGATGATTAACGTTCAGTAATAACTTTATTGCGGTTCCTACCAGAATATCTAATATAATTTTTTGAACAGTACGTTTTTTTAAAATTTTAAATCTCAGTAGGAGTCACTTTTTCAGCAGTTAAAAATTCGATAACAGCACGCTGTTTAACTCGCGTTCACATATCACTAGAACACGTCTCCATACTTCCGCTTCTCAAAATATACTGGATGAATGTAGCGACCTCAAACCTACGCATGAGTGGTGAAGGGGAATGTTACTTCCACATGCCACCTGGAGTGCTTCCGAAAGTGAGTTTGTTTATGGTCTACAAGCATGTGTGTATTAGTTTTCAGCCTACCCTCGTACTACCCTCGTGAACTAATTTACCTCTTTCCTATGTATTAGGAACGAATCGGAGATTTTGAAGTTTCGCGACGATTCCCCGAAGCGTTTGTCGTCTGGTCTCTCGCGCGGCTTGATCGACTGCGACTCTCGCTGTCTCCCCCCCCCCTCTCGCACCTGGAAGGCGAACCTCCGTGTCGAATAAGTAGGAGCGGCCGGCCTTCATCGAGGGCGGAGGGACCGCAAAATCGAATGTTCGCAGTGGCCAAGGTGAAGGCGTTTCCCCTCCCTTCCCCTACTTTTTATTGTTTCGCTGGGTCCCACGGGCAAATATCGTCCCCACGCCATGATTCGACCTTTACAAGAGATTATTCGGGCTGCTTGCCCGGTGGATTTGGGTTCCCGTCATATCTCCCTCCTTCGGAGTTTCCGCCCGAAGCCAAGGAATCCAGCAGATCTCTCTCTCTCTCTCTCTCTCTCTCCTCGTTCCAGGAACGGTCAGGACAGCTTCATTTCTCTTTGTTTGAACCGTTGCGCATGCGTACGTGGGTTTATAATACGCACATTCATAAATTTTGATAGCACGTGATTTCAGAAGTCACGGACGAATATTCGGAAATTTGATTTCCGTGATCTCAAAGATAAAGGAAGAATATGAGGGTCGGTGGATTTTTTTTTCGCAATCCATCATCTGACCTTGGAAATACGAGTTAATATAGTTTTGCATCGCCTTGTCCAGTTTCATTCTTCTTTTAATTAAGGAGATTTAGGTCCCTTCGATATCTTATCCCGAAAATTATTAAGCGTAATAATGGAGTAGTAAATGAGGACTATCTCATTGGTGGGTTTGAAATGATTTTTAAAAGAATCGTGACGGGTTGCGGTGAATCGCGTGATAAAAGCTGTTTTTCTTTATATAAAATAAGGTCATATAGGTATAGGTATGTCAGTTATTTTAGTATCAAATATATGAGGAATATTGCAAATGGAAGAAACAAAACACGTTTTCTTTATCATT
The DNA here is from genome assembly GCF_022747635.1 of Hetaerina americana. Classification (NCBI taxonomy): domain Eukaryota; kingdom Metazoa; phylum Arthropoda; class Insecta; order Odonata; family Calopterygidae; genus Hetaerina; species Hetaerina americana. The sequence continues at coordinate 1,534,004 of NW_027286841.1, forward strand.
GTACTGGGGTCCGAAGCAGCTCATTTAGCAGCAATATTAATTGAGCAATAATCCCGAAAAGCTAGCGTATTATCTCATCATATATTTTGACTGAACCAGCCATTACAACTTCCTTCTACAAAACGCTCTACGGATTTTACCAGCTCAAATGGTCGCTGGGACAATATATTATTATTAATCCACTGAGGGTCATTGCACGCCCGAGTCTCTCCCTTAATTCCCTCATCCTTTCCAAGTAACAGTGCCTTGACCCTGGTCTTTTCCTTTCTCTCTTTATTCTCTTAAGGCGGGTCACGAATTCAGTCTGCCTCACAGTTCACCGCTGCCGATACCTCTCCCTCCCTCCGTATGGAATGGCAAATAAAAATATCTAGCGTTGGGTCACTACCTCTGTCCTTGGCGAGGAGACTGTTGCATGTTGCATATCCATGTGGTGGTGGAATTTCGCCTTCTTTCTTTTCAAAATCTAGCTTGCACGTTATTGCATAAATTTCTCTTAAGGTGCAATTATTTGTTAGATGATAGAATATGTATGTATATGCATGAGCGTGTAATTTGAAATGATTTTTGCATGAATGTACGTATTCGCCACCGTAGGTTTGCGTGCATGTGTTGATTTTGCTTGTGGTTTTGCTCCCTTCTACAGGTGGTGACCTAACACCCCTTGCCACACACCCTTGCGACAGCTTTCAGGGCATTATGTAGATGTAGATGTACCTAAAATAAGATCCACGTTTCCTTCTCTGTATGGCAAATTCAGAGGCACGGCCACAAATAAGCTAGAGCTCCGGCGAACCTTCTTTAGTTGCAGTTAAAGTTTCCCAGAGAGCAGTGTGGTCGCCTCTCTATCGCCTACAACTGTTCAACGGTCCGCCGCGCAGAATATTTTTGTGACGCATAGCATGATATCGCTTACATGTGCATCGTGTGTTTTTGCACGCATAACTGCTATCCTGTATGAATCAATGGGTAGTTAGTAATTATTTGACAGGCTGTTATTACAATGAAAGTCATAAAAATGAATATGAATATCATCTATAAAAATCAATGCAACAATTTCAGAGTGTAAAAATCATTCGCCTTGACTGGGATTCGAACCCAGATCCCTCAATATCCGGTCGAGTGCTTTAGCCACTTAAGCTACCGAGGCGCCCTCTTAAACTCTGAAATTTTTGGGGCTGTTGCGGCATCTCCCGCAGTTTCTTTGGAAATCATCTATAAAAAAGCTGTTTGCCGTAAGCGCGTAGAATTAGTTTATAATTTAACATTTTGGAAATGAACAATATTTCTTTAAACTGAGTAGCGTTTTATCAGAGGAACTAAACTGGGATTAACTCACGGGGCGGAGGTTAAATTACTGAATGAAAATCATGCATTAATTGTGAGTCTCTTTAGCAGCGATGTTGAAAATGTATTATTAACCTCCTCGTACTACAGCAGGAGAGATCATGTTAGCACTATTAGAGAGATTTAAGTATAGAGCAGATAGATTGAAGATGTCATTTTTCCCACGAACGATGAGGGATCAGCATAGCGTCGTCCGACCGCGCTATGGGGGAAAGTGTTTTGTGTCAATTAATCCTTGGGGTAGCTTGCAGGGTATGTAAATAATTTAAGTTAAATGCAAATACTGACGGAATAATTCTAATGCCGAATGGATAGACGAGACCAAAAGGGGAAATTAAAGGAAAATGGCTGTAGAACCAATCGGTATTGGAAATCGTTTTTCCCTCTTGGAGGTCGAGATCTCAAAATCTTAGAGCAAATTTAACTTCCAGAGTGTATTAATTACGAAATACTCAGTGACCCAGCACCCTCTGCCACACCTTCTCATGGAGGCTTGCAGGGTAAGATGCAGATGAACGTCCTACTACATGCGATCTCGAAGGCTTTCAATGGGACTTGTTAAAACATTTTTACTTCCCGGTTCGACCAAGTCCCCCGGATGTCAACAAAATTCCGGGCAGTCAGTCACACAACCCTTTGGAATGTAAGGCTCTCGCCCCACGGCCCCACGGCCCCTGGCCACCCTGCCCCTCCCGCCCGCCCCCAAATGCCATCCCCCGCTCGGCCCTCCCGTCGCACTTGCCTCCTGCCGTAAGGTGCTTTGCTCCCCCAAGGACGTCGTGGAGGCCGGAGGGGGAGGTAAGGTCGCCCGAGGGGCGGCGAAAGAGGGGGCGGGGAGGGAGGCGAGGAATGTGGTGAGCGGAGGTGGGAGAGTTTGGAGGGTGAAATGGCGGTGAAAAAATACCCTCCACCCCCAGAATGCGTAGTAGAATCCATGAGAGAACCTATCCCACGAAACTACAGACTCCATACTAATGTAACAATTGCAGAGGGTAAAAATCATTCGCCTTGATCGGGATAATGTTTTACTCGGCAATTATTACATTGTAATGCATACGTATTAGCGGATAACTCCGCCAAAAAGTTACTGTAGCGGCATCTCCCGCAATTTCTCGTTGCTGGCTCCATGCCTAATCTTAGCACTATTTTAATGTACGATCCATTATGACGTGATTTAGTCATATGTTAAAGTGCATTCTACAAATTTCATTTAAATTAGTGGCATCTTAAGCCACAAAGGATGTGAAAAATAATGCATAGTACTTACGTCCCTGGCAAGTCGAGACCCTGATGCTATCGTATTCAGGGGGAAGTTTTGAATGGAAGTCTTTTTAGGTGGATTTAGGCCGTCTATCTACAGTTATAACCTAAAACACGTGACATTTGTGGGGTTATTTCATTCATTCAGCTATGCTATTTCATAATCTTAATATTTCTCGCACTTGGTTGAAATTCACTTCATTCCAATAAGATTTTCCTCGGAGAGATTTTTTCTTTTTCTCATCGCCGCCGGACTCGATTTTTTGTTCCTCCACATCCCTCGCTGCATCCCGTCCGTCGTGCGAGGAGGAAAGGGTTCCCGACTCGCCCTAATCTGTGTCGGACACGAAAGTGGGACGCCGCTTTCGAGGAGGAAGGAGGGGCTTTTTGACGGCGAGGGATTCCCCACACACCACAGGTGTGCGTGTATCCGGGAGCGGAGAAAGGGAAAGCGCTTCACGGTCCGGACGCTCACAGACGATTACACGCACAACCGCCCTTCATTCCTCCCTCCCAAATCTACTGCATGTTCCTCATTCATGAACGTACCTACGAACTATACCTTCCTCTGCACGGAGGAACTGACCTTTCAGAAAACTACTTTCCCCAGAGGAAGGTGGTTTTGCCACCGGATATTCGGAATCTGTGTGAGTTTCATTTGTGTATTTCTCTGTGTTTTTTTCGCTAGCGCCATCTCGCTTCTTCGTTTAAATAGTTAATCACATCCGTGACACTTTCTTCAAGATGTATATGTATATTTTGTTTGCGCATATACATAAGCACACGTGACATTGTACATGAACCTATCTATATGGATGTGGTCGAGATAACAATTTAACTTATCTTTTTGAGTTAATTTTGAAGGAGTGATCACGTCTGATTTGGTTTTGGTTGTGTAATATGCGTGAGAAGGACGAGTGCTTGAATGGTTCACGTGACGGTGTCTGCTCTAATATTTTTACCTGGTGGTCCTATCCACCTGGTGTAATGGAGAATGATAGCAATTTTCTCAGTGCAAATTCAAGTTTTCTGTACATTTCTAAATTCCCGAGTCATGTGTGCTCTCTTCGTGACTGAGGGGCTTCTATCCTAATTCATTGCATAAAAAGTTATATATTTCAATTATGAGATGAACATATCTGGATAAAACCTGCCGCTGTTACATACACATGGCTACTCTGTGAATTTTCCGTTTATCTAATAAATCTTCGCTGCAATCGTTCGGTGATTCGGGGAGTTGGATTATTTTAGGAAACCAACGAATTATACTGGACTGTAATGTCTCTTCGCGGGAAATCGTAATAATAGGACTGACGATCTTAGTTATTTCGCGTTAGTTAGGCCCCACCTTCAGTATACTGCAAGTGTATGGGATCCTCACGAGGTTGGTTCAATTTTGGAACCAGATCGAGTGCAACGTTGAGCAGATAGGTTTGTGAAAAGTTGTTATGGACAAGGTAGACATGTGACGAAACTATTGGAAGAATTAGGATGAGATCCACCAGTTGACCGTAGACTTAAATGCAGGTTAAATTTACTGCGTAAATTTGAGGCAGGTTATTTCTCTGAGGATGTTAAGGACATGCTACAAGCCCCGACTTACTATAGAAGATCAGATCACGCACGTAAAATCAGGGAGATAGATAGTAGAATGGATGGATTTAAAATGTCGTTTTTTCTCGTACCAATAGAAATCAAAATAGATATCACAGCAATCGCGCAGGAGAAAATTAGAAATGGTAGTGAATACATTTTGTCGATTTCCTGTATGCTATGTTTTTAATTTAAAATACCCATATTTTTGACAGTTCTACATCATGATTTGAATGTACGTATCCTGTTATTGAATACTGTTGCATGTAAGTGCTTTCTTTCGTGTGATTGATATTTTTCGAGGGCATGATCAAACTAATATTTGTGTAGAGGTGATAGGATTAGGATGCATGGTTGGTGACCTGACACCTCCCGCTACACGCCCTTGTGGTGACTTGCGTGGCAATTTGCAGATGTAGATGTGTAGATGAATTAAATAGCCGAGAGAATGGGGATCCCACCTCTGTGCTCTACCGCACCGAGGGTGGGAGGGGAGGCGGCGGCGGGCGGGGAGAGTGGGGGACGCTTTCTTTTCGACGGGACGACACCCGCGTCAAGGAGACATACTACCCTGCTGGACGCTCTCTCTCACTCTCACCCCCATCCATGAGCACACGCCAAGGGGCACGCAAACATAGGGTATCCGATATGGCTGCGTGGAGGACACGCCGAGGTCGACCGTTTTTGTGCCCCCCCCCCCTGTTATCCTCCCAGCGTCCCAACCAAGCCACGGCGCGCCCTCACCTCGGAATGGGAAAAAAATACTTGAAAGGGAAAACTCGAGAATCACCATCACACGGGGATAACGCTCATTTTCACGAGTTTCTCCGCTCCGCTGAGTTTCGAGACTTAGAAACTCACGGTGTCACGTTTCATTCTGCCGACGGGCGTTTGGAGTAAATTCGCTAGAATTTCAAAGCTACGTTTGTCGAGGTATTTGGGCCGAGGTTTGTCAGGATATTGCAATGGTAGCAAAAAAACCAGGAGGATCTTCAAAGATCACTAAACGTATTGGATCAAGTCCTGCAAAGATAGATCATGAACATAACGACGAACGAAGGCTAAAATCCTAATAGGTGGAAGAGAGAAGCGGAATACGATAGTCTCATTGAAAGGATAAAAATTAGAGCAAGTGGATTCCTACACCTATTTCGGAAGTACCATCACATTGGATGGAAGAAGTACTAAAGACATCAAGTGATGAATAGATCAATCTAAGAGAGCATTCGCAATGAAAAGACAACTACTGTGTTCAGAGAAGATGGAACTACAGATGAGGAAACAATACGTGAAAACATTCTTATGGAGCGTGGCACTCTATGGATCAGAAGCATGGACCATCGGAAAAATGGACCAGAAAAGACTAAAAGCCTTCGAAACCTGGTGCTGATGTAGGATGCTTGAGATCAAATGGATGGATAAAATAAGAAATGAAGAATGGTACAGACAAATAGACGAAGAACGAACCCTATGGAACACCATAAAGAAAAGAATAACCAGATTGATTGGCCACACCCTGAGGCACAACGGATCCGTGAAGAATATAATAGAAGATTAAATAGAGAGAAAAGTCCCAAGAGGAATGCCAAGGTATAAATAAATTGGACAACTAAAGAAGAAAGTACTTGCAAAAAATACCAGCAAGTAAGCCAATTAAAATCAAGGAGGGCAGGATGGAGGGCTGCAGCCAACCACTCTTAGGATTGAACGACCAATGACGATGATGACGTATGTCGAGTGCCTCTGATTTGACGTAGTGACAAGAGACGTCTTAATTCAAGATTTAAGTCTACATTCGGTAGATAAACCACAGTTATAAATTTCAGGGAAATAGATTTGGTTAAATAAACGTTCCAGAAACAGATGTTAACAGTGGAGAAATTTTGTAATATTGCTAGGTTAAACTAGATACGAGGGTAAGCTGAAAATTAATGCACACGTGATTGCTGACCACAAACAAAATTACCTTCAGAAGCACTCCTGGTGGCATGTGGAAGTAGCATTCCTCTTCAACACGCATGCGCAGGTTTAAGATCGTTACATTCATCCAGTGTATTTTGAGAAGCGGAAGTATGGAGACGTGTTCTAGTGCTATGTCAACAAGAGTTAAACAGCGTGCTGTTATCGAATTTTTAACTGCTGAAAAGTGACTCCTACTGAGATTCATCGTCGTTTATAGGCTTTTTATGGTGACGATGCTGTTGATAGGTCTACTGTAAATCGATGGGTAGTAAAATTTCGTGGTTTAAAGCCTGGAAAAGCCGTAATTGTTGATGACACTCGTATTTATTTCACATCTTGCGTCTGCTGATCTTCCATCAACCATCACTTTCGTGCATGGTATCGTCATCGTGAGTAAAGCTAAAACCATTTAATGAAAATTGATCATCCAGAGATCTTTTCTATTTCTGAGAAATTCAAATAATTGCATTTTTTCTTTCTGTTCTGATACCCTCAATTCCTAATTGATTCAAACTAAAATTTTGCTTCATTATTGCAGTCTTTGATCCTCCGGACATTCTCGAGTCCAGTTCTCATTTTCTGACGGCCACGTCAGTCGTGAAATTAGAGGAATTTAGATTTCATTATGATTAGGCAGTCGCTTTGATGTCTGCCGCTCACAAAAAAATCTGTGTCACGGCCTCTGAAATCATTTTCCTTTTCCGCTTTTTACTCAAAAAGTGACTTAAACTCTAATAACACTCGGTGAGTAAAAAATGAGGCTTTACATTGCGATATAATGGCTTCCTGCTGGAGGTCAAACTTTGGAGAACATTGGAGGCCGCGAATCTACAATCATTTAATTTAAATCTCGAAGATCTATTGCATTTCTCAACTAACTCAAAAGTTCACCTTAAATAAAAAACGTATTATTCATAAACAAAATAAGTCTGTAAATTATTTTGATTGGGGTCTTCTATCACCTGGCTTTGGTGTCCTACTCCTCAGCATGTGTGAGGTCAATGTCCTGATCTGTGTTGTAATTTGGAAGGCCTGACGTATAAGTGGTTTTGGTTAATTTTATTCCCTATTTTGCATAACAAATAACTAATTAATTAGATGAATTAGCCTCAGTTTTGAATTGTATTCCACCAGAATGTATACAAATTTGCACCTTATTTGATAGTTTTTAACAAATATATTTCCCTTTTCCTTCCCTCTCTCCCATCCTTCCCAACAGGTACTTGCATCCCCTGCCATAAACACCTTTTCGGCGGTATTTACTATATGTTGATATCGATCAATTTCTATCAGAATTATACTTGGGAACGTTGAAATTTAAAAACGTATCTATCAATATATTTAATTGAGAACATAGACTTTGATGGTGCTTGGCTAAGCATTAAGGGTATGTAAGGGAAGGGTCGTCACCTAACACCCCCCGCCACACACCCTTGAGACTGTTTGCGGAGTATTGTGTAGATGTAAGCATATCAGTGAGAAATCATTGAGCAGGGTATGTTAGTTCTTTGAGATCCGCCGCATCGTTTGCAAGGGTGGGTGAGAGTGTTGCCAATGTGGACGTGTCGCGAAAAAAGAGTTTCTGTGCGCGCATCGCCGGCACCGGTGTCACTTGGTGGCACCTCGAAATGTTGTATTCCAAGGCATAGCATCAGTTTCTATGAATGGATTTATCTTTAAAAAAGGACTGTTTATATTATTGATGTTATTTCATTGCTCTTTTTAGCAGTAAAATACACACATCCCTAATCATATATTTCCAGTGCCTATTTGCGGCAGAAGTTGTTAATGAAGTATTCATTGCCCTACGAGATTGCAAACGACATACCTCCGCCCCAACAAGACAGGCCATGAAGAACCAGAAAGTAAAAATGGATGTAGAAGTTTACACCAATTATTGTAAAATAACTTCTCTGTGGATATTAACAAAATTGTGATATTAATTGCTCATCACAAAAAATCGTCACAATATTTTTTTAGAATTATTAGAAATCCTATTTTGGATTGACCTCAGAAACCGGTGAACATAAATAATAGCAAGTGGAAAATAGCAAAGTCCCTTTCATTTTCAAAAATGACTCCGAAAAAGTCATTCCTGGCTGTTTTAAACCTTGGGACCTGTATATGCTCATTACGGCAGCTGACCTCCTCCGTCTCTAGTATAATAGAAAATGAAAGAGTCAAACGTTTACAATAACATCTTCTTCGTGGTACGATTTCCTGCGATATGTTTTGATCCTGTTTCCGTCTTCTTGTGCATTGTGTGGAAGACGTTTTTCGGTCGGCAATTTTATCTCGGCAATTGATGAAATTGGCCAGGGGGTCTCTCTCTCTCTCTCTGCTCCTCTGCCCCCACCCGCCGCACTCGTTTTTCCCTTTCGTGTCCTCTCAATCCCTCGGGGGCGTTCGTCGCCGGGGGAGGAGGAACACTTCCCCCCCGCCGCCTCCCCCTCGTCCCCCGCCCGCCCCCGGCTCCATTATCCATGGACAAATACGCCCGCCGCTTTCCTCCAACATTCCGATTACTCCTCCCCCCTCTCACTCCACCCTATTAGCCGTCGCTTCGAGGAAACCCTGCAATTACGCGTGCCCGGGGCGCGTTCCCCCTCGCGACCCCCCTCCCCCCGTGGTCGAGAGTGGATGATGCGAAGGAAGGTCGATTGTTGAAATTGTGGAAATCAGGGGGAATGCCCCCCCCCTCTTACAGGACAAAAATGGCTGAGACCTGCGATCATTAAACCGTTTCCCTCCCATTAGCCTGCCTTCTAAAACCCTCTTATCCCCACCCCTCCCACTGCTTCGCCCCTGTGTGACGCCCCACGCCACCCTGGTGGTCCACGCACGCGGAGGGATGGCGGGCCACGGTGGGCGGCACTGCCTTCCGGGATGTATATATATATTTTATATTTATATTTTTAGTACCCTGCATCCACGGCTAGGGTAGAAACAGGGGGTTGTAGCAGGGGGTGAAAACATACCTGGACAACTTTGACCCGAATATTTTTGCCCTTACCGTGGTCGGAAAATGTGATTCCAATCCCTTATTGTCCATGGAAAAAATTATCTTAAATATGGATGTGTTGGTGCGCCGATATGCTGAAAATGAGCACATGTAACAGAGATGGAGGTCAAGATGAATGGGGTCTGTCCAATAAATACGAGAACTGAGATCATACAAACTTTAATTTTCAAAATTTAGTCTACATCGATTTTGTCCCCGTCCAAGTACTCTCCATTCGTTGCTAAGCACTTATCCCATCTTCTTTTCCACTGTTTAAAGCACCCTTGGAAGTCCTCGGCAGTTAGGCTTTTTAGTTTAAAATAATAATTATCCCCATCGCGTCTGCGGTCATATCTATTTTGATTGCTAAAAGTACAGAAAACAAACGACATTTTCAATCTATCAGTTCTCCCGACTATTTTCCTGATTTTACAGATGTTTTCTGATCTGCAATAGTAAGTCGGGGCCTTTAATATCTCTTTAACATCCCCAGAAAAGTAAGCTGCCTCAAATAAACGCAGGAGTCGTAACCTGCATTTGAACCTACGGTCAACTAGTGGCTCCCATCCTGATTATTCCAATGGTTTCGTGACACTTACTTGCGTGACACGCTACCTTGTTCATAAGAACTTTTCACGAACCTAGCTGCAGTATGATGCACTCGATCTACTTCCAACACTAAATTTACCTAATCTATATTTACGCAATACCCCGCAAGCCGCCGTAAGGGAGTGTGACGGAGGGTGTCAGGTCACCAGCCATGCAAGCAAGATTCCAATCATGACACCCCCACACAAATATCAGTTTGATCATGCACAGGATGAAATATAATCACACGGGAGAAGGTTCTCATACGACTCACACGTGAGGAACTCGTGAGGATTCCATGCACCCGCCGCGCACTTTCGGTGGGGCCTCACTAACGCATAATAAATAAAAAAGCTCTTCAATCCTCTCATTACATTTCCCAGGTGTCCTTTTCTTTTGCATTTTCAGTTTATCTGCCATTAAAAGTAGTTGCCATCCTCTGTCAAACACAGTTTAAATCTCTTATGCGCGAACTGGTGCTATCTGGCGGCCATGACGCGGACCATCCATGAATATCCGCGGGAAAATTGTCCGATTGATAGTTGATGAACTGAATTCAGGTAAACCAACAGTGCGCACCATTTTAACCGAACATGATGGATGGATCCTTCACCATGACAGTGCACCTGAACATTCAGCATTGATTTTTCAGCAGTTTGTGGCCAAAAATTCAATAACCTTGATCCTTGATCACCCTCCTTTTTCGCCAGATCTCGCCCCTGCGACATTTTCCTATTCCAAAAATGCAAAATTGTGATTAGGGGACATCACTGGGAAGATGTGGACACAATAAAGCAAGAAACGACGAGAAAACTAAAAAGCCTAACTGCCGAGGACTTCCAAAGGTGCTATAAACAGTGGAAAAGAAGGTGGGATAAGTGAATAGCATATTAAATGGAGAGTACTTTGAAGGGGACAATATCGATGTACACTATATTTTGCAAAATAAAGTTTTATGGAATCAGTTCGCGTAATTATTGGACAGGGTAGTATTCAGGTTCTTCCCTTGATTACTCGAATTCAAAATTAGTTTTCGTAATTGGAAATAGCCTTGATTGCGAAATTGAGACGCAATTTGAAGAATGCGAATATAAGGTATTTCTCCGATTCCAGGGTGACGACTAAGGACGTAATTAGGCTCTTCTTTTGAACCCTTCTCGCGAAGAAATAAAAAAGACGGGCAAATCTCCGATAAGTGGGTCACGCGGTTTATCGCTCCGTGCCCGAAGGAAATTATGGCTCGAAGAACGGGAGGAGGCGGCGATGCCAATGGGGGGGGGGGGGAGTACCCTGGGAATCCTCCCGACTCGGCGCCTCTCTCCGAACGTGGCCTTATTTTTTTCGGGAGAGCGTCGCACAACGCCCAAGTGTCGTTCTTTTAACAGCAACGGAGTCGAGGGCTAACGAGGGACCTATTCATGAGGATTGGCGAAAAAGCCTCTTGAAGCGAATAAAAAAGGATTTTTATTCACGATGGCCATGTAAAAATCTACGGAAAAAATGCTCCCCTAAGAATAATGGTTTATATCGTATCCCTTTTCCTTCTTATCGTATGCAAATCAGAAATGGCCCCCCCATTTGAGCAAATTAATAAATTTGTTTTTTTCGAAGAACTACATAAACTTTTTGCGATATCATCACGAAGCACAATCTCACCAGATAGCATTTGATGGAAGTACCAGCCAACAAATGAATCACGTGACGCGAAAACCTTTCTGTTCAAATAATCTGTATTTGTTTTCGCATATTATGAGCACACGATTATTCAAAACTAATTTTTTGAATTGAATATTCGAATGAGGAGCGATTTCCAGCTTTTAACAAAAATTACTCACCTAATCTATCCGTACGCCTGTAAATAAAATAACTTCCTTGAGATTCGGTATTTCATTTATCAAATTTGATGTGCAATGTTTCACTAATAAATCTTAAAGGTAATATGGAAATTCAAAACCGCATATACTGTTGATATTACATGTGATAATTAGTGCAACAATTCATTGTCTTTGGAAGACTCTGCATGAATGATTTGCAAGGGTTTACAAAGTAAGTTGTAGTTTGGGAGGCATTTGTCCCGATCCCCGTTCCATAGGGGTTCTTGAGGGTCAGTTCTTCCTGGAAAACTAAAGGCATAGTTGAACAAGAAATGAAACTGTCTCTGCTCTCCCACAGCTGATCTCACCATTTTAGAGAGAGAAGTTAGAAGACTTACAAAGAGAAATGACAAAAAAACTTCTTAAATGCCAATGATCACCAATCGTCCCACCTTCTGGGGCCTTAAAACTCCTTGCCAAATGCCATTTTCGCGACTTGTACAATTTGGATGTAGATCGAGAAAGAGACGATGACCCATAGTACGTATGAGGATGCCCCGTTATTATAAGAGCGATCATGACTCGATTCCCATTCATCTCTTCGCGCCAGCATATTTATTCGATACTTTTTAACCATAATTGCACCGCGTTCGTAACCTAGCTTTCAGTTCACCCTCGTCGAATCTTTAAGTAAGTACCGCCTTTCAGCGTGCTTCTGATCGTGGGAACAGGATAGCCAATCAGTCAGTTAAGGATCCAGAAATATAGGTAACGGAATATTTAGCAACTGTGAAAAAATGTGATAATTACCTTCATTTTGCTCTTTACCCTTGGCGAGCCTTGGAAAGGTCTTGCTACCTCGATAAATAACAAACGAAGGGAAAATTATTAAATGGCCGTTATACATTTTTAAACATTATTTTAATACTGCCAATGAAAAAGTACCGATTTTTTTTGTTTCCTACCCATCTGACTCTTTAATCACGATGATAATATATTATTTTTAAGCAAACAAATTACTTTAGATAGACAGGTAGATAAACGTCTTTATTCGGGCAAAATTGAGACCATAAGGTCCCTTCATTCATATAAACTTTAATTACATGTTGTGATTGATTCCAAATTGGCCTTGATGGTAACTAATCTCTTATTAATCCTGAAATCAATTTTGGAATTTTACATTTGTGAGCTAATTGTTTTTCATGAAACTTTAAAAAAATTTTAGTTGCAAAATGTATAATATTTTTCCTCGCGCCGGACCACTTTCCATCCTATATATCCTATCGATATATGCGTACGACGCAGCACGGCTCAGGTCATTAACTACCGCGTGGCACGGAATATATACTTCACTAATAAATTTACGACCCGTATCAATAACTAATCGTCGGCCGAGTGGAGTGATGATAGTTCACATTTAGATAATTCACTTATGGCGTGGAGTTATTCCCCAGAAATAATGCTTGGCGATGTAGACTGAAATTAATCTATGTTTGTAAATTTATTTTCATTGCCACGCACGTTTTTTGTTGTGCGCTAACCCCTCTCCATTAAACCCTGAGCTAAATGAATGAGCGCTTTCCTTTCACTCCCAACACCTTGCTGCCCTGCGAGTATCACTGGCACAGGGCACACTTAAATTTTGACTAAAAGCGAGTCGCAAGGATAAAAAGAGCTGGGGATGTTACTTTCCATCGTCCTCGCCGGAGCATAAATCGCTGGAGTTGAGCCTCAATGGGAGTGAAAGCAAGGCACGTGGGGCGTAATTCCTTTGGAATCTAAATGTTTCATCGTAACAGTAAAACTTTGTTGGAACTGCAAGCGTTCAATTACTCCTTTGAGACAAGATTTTAGCCAAACATTAAACTACCATTAAAATTACTGTATTTAATTTTTGGATTGATGTCTCTGGAAACTTAAAAATTGCCAACCGGCTCACATCTTGATTTTTCACCAGGTTTGGCTCATGAATCTCTTCCCCCATCAGGTACTTACATATACACACCTACGCAACATCCCGAAATCCGCCGCAAGGGTGTTTGGCGGGGGCTGTTACCTCACCATTCATGCATGTAGGATACCAGTCATATCACCTCTTCACAAATATTAGTTTGATCATGCGCTCGGAAAATCACACAAAAGGAAGTACTACACATGCAACAATTTTCAATAACAGGATGCGTACGAGGGTAGGCTGAAAAGTAATATACACATGCTTGTAGAGCACGAACAAAAACAAATGGCAAGATCGGGCAATAAGTACAATTCTTAAGTTTCAAAATCATATATTTATTTTTCTACATAGTTACCGTTAAGGCTATCACATTTCTCCCAACGTGTAACAAGTTTTTTCATTCCGTCACTGAAAAACTCTCCCGACTTTTCTCGAATCCAGGAGTTGACAGCTGCCTTCACCTCATCGTCCGAGGTGTAATGATTACCCTTGAGACGTACCTTCGTATGATAAAATAATGCTGTAGAAATTTGAAAAGAATAAAAATAAATACATTTTAAAAAGTACTAGTGAATGAAAAATAACATGCAGGATATCGACAAATATAAGCATTACAAATTCCAATTATATCCTGCGCGATTACTGTAATGTCTATTTTGATCTCTAAGGGTACGAGGAAAAAATGAAATCTGCATCCCATACCATACATTTCCCTGATATTGCCTACGTGATCTGATAAGTAGGTGACATGGTAAGTAGGGGTGTGTAATACGTCTTCAATACCCTCAGATAAGCAACCTGCCTCAAATGTACGCAGTAAATATAACCTGTATTTAAGCCTACGGACAACTAGTGGCTCCCATCCTAATTCTTCCGATAGTGTCGTGATACTTCTATCTTGTTCATAACAGATTTTTACGAAGCTAGCTGCTCTACGTTGCACTCGATTTAATCCCAAATTTAAGCCTACCTTGAGAGGATCCCAAGACTTGTATCTTCATGTATTCATACCCTTCAAACCCTTCATTTTTCGACGAAAATCTCCTTCTAATGTCTTCTACTATGGTCCCCGCACAATCTATTGCCTAAAAACATAAGTTTCTTCCCCTGCTTTAATTCATGCACTCTTAATTCAATGGTTAGTGTATCTTGAGACTCTCATTACTCTCGCTATCCTGTGATTTATTGATCTCCTCACCGAACACATCCATCGTATTAAAATAATAATGATTGCAATGTCTACGTTTACTGGCCGCAGATCTCCTTAAATAGTGAACTAATCATCTTCAATAATTTCTTTTCGCAGCTTTATTCTCTTGCCACTTCATCTTTAAAGAATGGAGAATATTGAGCTCTTAGAGATGTCATTGCATTAACCCCTTGCTTGGTAACGCCCTTCTGGAATTTTCATTCGCCAACTAATAGGGTAGATAATGCAATTATGGTAATTTTGGGTAATAGTCTTAACAAATTGTAAGAGGCATCGAATTATGCGTCTTATCAATCGGTATATTTAATATTCCTGTCAATACTGTCTTTAAATTTGCTTGCGTCAATTTGCCAAAATTCCTTCTTGGATCAATAAATGGAATTCAGCTCCTTATATGGAGATTTATGGTAAGCAGGTTACCGTCATCTCGTCCATAAACATCTAAAGCACCAAAGCGAAGTTAGCTGCTTTATTCGTAGGTATCGCCATGCATATTTGCCTGCACGGGTCGCCGTGTTGCAAAATAGACAGCGCTCTCACAGTATTCAGAAATCGCAGGGAAATCACATCTCTTTAATCATAAGGGTTACACTTTTAAGCAATCCGTTTCCGCATCTGACCTTCTATGAATAATAAAAGAGTTGCCTCAGATAGTTTGAGGAAAAATATCAAAGAAGTTATCTCTATGAGTCTGATTTTAAAGAGAGTCAATTCTTCATTTCCACCTAACCTCTTTTTTGGCCAAAATAGATAATTCATGAAAAAGTGATCGAAACATGATTTTTGAGGCAAAAGTACCAGTAAAATTATGAATTTAATGCTCTCAAGCAATGGTTCTGGAAAAGTGGACAAAATAAAATGGGCAGAAAGGTAAACAAACAACAGAAGTGCTGGAAAGGGAGAAGGTAGCTGGGAGAAATTTGAAATCCGCGAGAAAGTAAATATGGACTGTATTAAGAGACATTTACGGGGACAAAAGATTGATGTAGATTGGGGGATATTTGGTTGTTGACGCAGAGGATGATTAGCCATGTTGTTTGAAATGGCATGAGGTATGCGGCGGAGTTTAAGAATAGTTTGGTGATGTGTAGACCGTTTTAATGTACGATGTCTGTCCATTAAGTTACTTACGTTTCGACCTAGTGTGACTGTGCTTAGAGCTAGTGCCACCATTTTGGTGTCTAAACATCCCTACACTCAGTACTATGCATCCTGCTGTGGTAGTGTGTGTACTGACTGTGATTCTTCTACTTTGCTCAATGCAAACTGCTAAAATCTGCTTGTAGACTCGCGATTTTGGAAGTGCGTACGGAGACGGAATAATGAGTGAAGGCGGAGTGAGGCAGAGGTGCTTTCAGTTTAAAAAGGACCACAGCACCCATGTTCATGAAGAGAAGCGGGGAGGTCGGAATAGCCTCGTGACAGATGAGAACTGACGGTGAAAATCAACGAAAAACTCGTAAAAATCGCCGATTAACGATTACGGAATTCTCGCTAGACGTTGCTTACAATACAGCGCCTTGACAGTGACGCAGAATTACATGCTGGTGTAAACAAATGGTCAAAATATAAGTTGGCAAATTTCTTCAGAGAGGGAATTAAGAAGCCTGCATATCGGTATGATAAATGCCTCCATTTGAATAGCCAATATGTTAAGAAATATTTTTAAAACGAGCTTTTCAAATGTCTTTAATAAAAATTTGTATTGTTACAATGTTTATATTTTATTTCAAAACGTAAGTTCCTTCCTAAACGGTCATCGCCCTTCACAACCCGCGGGATTTTTTTATTGCAGCGCACATGTCAACAGTTCGCAATATGAGCAAAGTAGAAAAGCCAAAGTCTGGGTACAATACCACAGCAGGGTGCGTAACACTGAGTGTAGGGACGTTTAGACGCTAAGGTGGTGGCGCTAGCCCAAAGCACAATCTCGCTAGGCCGAAACGTAAGTCCCTTTCTTGTCAGCCCACAAATAGTGAGGCGTAAGGACGAGCTTTTAAATACAGTGGTGCTAAGTTCCTGGCTCCACGAGAAGCCTCCGTGAATGCAGATTATTGTAAATAGGAGGATGAGAGGGATGAAGGCTGGGCGGGAGGAGGACGGGGGGTGATGTGTTCGTTTCAAGAGAGCGTAATTCCTGCCGCGTGGCCTCTCCACCGAATGTGTGCGTTGAAGGACGATCCACGTGAGAACAGAAAAGTGAACGGTACGAAAATGAAATGGGGGAACGGAAGACAGACTCTCGGCTCGAGACATGGGGATGAGAAAATGAAGGGTGAACTACCCCGCACTACCCGACGAAGACCCGATGGCGCTCCAGGAAAGTATGTACAGTTCGATTAAATCCTTGGAAACGTACATATTAGATTTGCAGAGAAAGTATCGGTATTAATAATTTTTTCCCGGCGTGTGCGTGAAGTGCTGAATTCAGAACCATCGCTCAAGTGTGCGCATGATTGCAGTTCGTTTATTAGCATTTATAAAATAACAGTACACACCACTATCACTGAAAATTTGGCGATGCAAAATATCTGCGGTAATTCGTCCTCCTGAAGGTCTTTCGACGGACGACCAAAAGAGCAGAGTCGACCGTGTCTTCTGCAAGCGCAAACCTTCTACAACGACATCGCGACAATTTCCCAACCACCTTAAAGTCCCAACTTGGAACCAGCAAACTATATTTCCTATTTTCGAAAGTATAATCCTGCCTCCCTCAAAAGACAACACTACCATGTGACCCCTAGTGCCGTCAGAGAAGCTTGCACGAGTACCCTCGAGTACCTCCCGCCGGCCAGGGAGCCTTCGAGTCGTGGTTAAGCCGCTCTGGTAGAACTGTGTTGACGCTCAAGGGATGCACTATGAAGAATTTTATGGCATTATAGCAATATCTGAAAAAACCACCTTTTCCAAACTTTTTCCCAATACTTTTTATACAAACCTTTTAAATCCCAGAGCCGGTTTTACAATCGAGAGGTTATTAGAAAATGAATTTTCATTCGATCTAATTCGTGGAATGGGAGCTTTTGTATTCCAATCCTGAGACGAGTTGTCAATTTATTGAATTTATTTTGGAACATTAAATGAGGAGTTTCATCATTAGAAGTTTTAATGCATTGCCAGGAGGGTTCCTCCGAAGTGAAATGGCGATTGTTTTCTCTCAATTTATCCCCGGTGCCGAACGGAGAGTTCAAATGGGCCCTCCCTCCCTCCCCCTCTGGAACGGGGGTAATTATTTCCATATTTGGATCTTTCTTTCTGCAATTGCTTCATCGTGATCATTCGCCCAAAGTCTTGGGCGGGTGTGTCAGTTGAGCCTTCGGGTTCCCCCTTTGGATCGCAGAGATAAAATTAATTCCGTCCCCCGGTCCATGTATGGACGTCGGCCGCTTTAAAATAAATCATATCCCTCGACCAATCAGAGACATTCTGTTGAAGTGAAAACGATTTTGTCGGCCCTCGTCGTCATTAGGGAGAGAGATCTGGACCCCCTCTGACGGGAGAAATGGAGACTCGTGGGACTGTGAGTAGTAGCGAAAAATATTGCGCATTCTTTCCCACCGGCCTGATTTATTGCTGGTCGTCGTCGGCGGAGGACAACGCAGAAGAGAGCGGAAATTGAGCCGTTACCTCGGGGAATTAATTGTGAGGTGCCTTTTTTTTAAAAAAAACGGGATATTAACGGTCGTCCAAATTTCCATCAATTAAAATTTAATATTGACCTTTCGAAAACCGGATTGATTGGAGAGCGATCTCTTTAAAATCCTGTCAAAGGGAAACCGTAGCTCATGGTCCAGACCAGAATATAGAACGCGTGCATGTTGAAGTGCTCTAAACTGCTTCAAAATAACGTGCTTAGGCTGATGATTATAGGAAAATAAAGCAAGTATGATGGTAGGCTGAAAAATAATGCAAACGTGCTTGTAGACCCCAAACAAAATGACCTTCAGAAGCACTCCTGATGGCATGTGGAAGTAACATTCCCCCCTCAAAACGCATGCATAGGTTTGAGGTCGTTACATTCATTCAGTGTATTTTGAGGAGAGGAAGTATGAAGACGTGTTCTAGTGCTATGTCAACGCGACTTTTCTCGAATCCAGAACTTGACACCTGCCTTCACTTCATCGTCCGAGGTACAGTGATTACCCTTGACGTGTCTCTTGAGTTGAAGAAAAAAATAAGAATTTCAAGGTGCAAGATCGGGGGAATAAGGAGGGTTTTGTTTTTCTCGTCCGTGAGACGGCGTGGTACCCATCGTGCACAGATTTTATGGTATCCCAATTATTCAATAATGAAGCCGACACGTTCCTCGGAGATATTCCAATGTGGTTTGAGATACGCTCATGAGTGATTCGCCGGTAATTTCGATCAAATCTTAGACTAGTTTGCGATGTTCATCGCCTGTGGCAGTGATCGGACGTCCGCTGCGTTTTTCATCAACAATTATGGCTTTTCCAGGCTCGCAACCACGAAATTTTACTACCCATCGATTTACAGTAGACCTATTTACAGCATCGTTACCATAAAACAGCTTTTAAGCGACGATGAATCATCTCAGTAGGAGTCACTTTTTCAGCAGTTAAATATTCGATAACAGCACGCTGTTTAACTCTTGTTGACATAGCACTAGAACACGTCTCCATACTCCCGTTTCTCAAAATACAGTGGACGAATGAACGACCTCAAACCTGTGCATGCGTATTGAGGGGGATGTTACTTCCACATGTCATAAGGAGTGCTTCTGAAGGTCATTTTGTTTGTGGTCTACAAGCATGTGTATATTAGTGTTCAGCCTGTCTTCGTAATAATGCCTGGCGACATATTCAGTCACGCTGTGTTCTTCCGCGAGCGATCCTGCCCCCGTGCGGGATGCAGAAGACCGCCTCCGTTGCGCGCCAGGGAAGGGGGAGGGGGAGGAATGACGCGTGCACCAGGGCACCTCGGGCAGGTGAATGTCTGCCGATGTGGATTTTACGGCGAGCGTATTTGTTGGCGTTCAACAGAATAACAAATGAGCAACGGGCCTCGGGCGAAAGCGCTTTTTCGGTCCTCCGCGACTGGATGAACACACATAAATAATTGTGTGGAATTTTACTGCTATTTTCTTTCATTATTATATTTTCCTTTCATCGCTGAAATTTGAGTACATTAAATGTTTATACCTATTGATTAATTTCAGCAATGGCGCGTAAAAGTCGTGATAAACCCGCGATTGTTGTTAATATGTTTCATAGCATCTTGCAAATGGTAGAGGTAAATCTACATCTACATAATACACTCGCGAAGCCGCCACTAGGGCGTGCGGCGGGGGGTGTTGGGCCACACAAGCACAGCCACGCATACACTATCCTAATCATGTCACATCCACACGAATATTAGTTTCAGTATGCATTCGAAAAGTGTTAATCACACGAAATAAAGTACTACTATTGACAATATATATTCAATATCAAAATGAGTATGCTCAAAGCATGCTGTAAAACTGTTAAAAAGATGGGTTTATTCAATTTACAAAAATAACATGCATGGAAGAACGTGGCGAGGGAACAGTTAGTAAGTAGGAAGCGAGGGGCAGGCAAGCTGTAGCAGTTAACTCTCTCGTATTATCGAGGAATTCTATTTTTGGTTTAACACTCAGGCCTGTGATTGCACGTAACTAGGGAGAGGTATGGCGAATCTCATTACATCCGTCGTATAACGAACGTGTTTTTTATCCGTTTAATGAGTATTCATCCGTGTCATGTCCGTGGGACTGTCCGCTGTAATTAAGTACTATTTTGCCATTGGTATGAATGTGCAATTAACAGCCTGTCACGCCCGACCGCAAATCCATTTCCGAATCCGTGTTTTTTCCGCATTTTGATTCGACGCAAATGACAGTTCTATTTCAAAAATTCTGGGAAAGTCATTGTCGATTAGAATGTCCGCAGCTAACCACGCCGAAAGCAATAAGCAATCAAACAGCAAATATTAGCCAGTTAAACGGGAAAAGAGAAAATCAAATTTCATATGGGCACTTCATTCCTGCCGGTACTTCCTCCGGAGTGGCGATAGGGATTTGGACGAAGTATTTGGCCACGTTCCATCAGCGCATTATGTTGAAAACTGGTATTGGCAAACCAATTGACGTCAAAGAGTGGGCAATTTGGCGCGGAAGAGTGAAATCTCTTCAACGAAGAGCATATGAGTATGTTCTGCGTCCCAATGCAGAAGCGTCAAGGCGACACTTGGATGCCTTGACGCCCTTCAGTCCTGAGTCGGTCGATTTTATAACTGCGCATGCGTCAGTTGGAAATGTTCTGGGGCAAAGGTAAAGTGACACCTTAATTGAGAAAAATACTCGCGAAAGCGTGGTTTAGTACGGAGCAGAGATCTAGGCCACAGAGGTGAAAAGTAACTTGAAAGTTTAAAAATGAAGTTATGAAGGAAAATATGGAAAAGTATATTGGATTGATAGAGTGAGACATAAAGGAGCGTTAATAGGAATCGTAGAAGAAAGACGTGTATGATAAAAAGTATCGGTAAAAATTTTTTCAGAACAGTTGCGTGAAGTGCTGAATTCAAACCGTCAGTTAAGTGTACGCATGATTGGAGATCGTGTTGGCATTGATAATATGACAGTGCTCGCACCGTTATCAACGAAAATTTGGAAAGATCTGCGCTAAACTCGTCCTTCCGAAGGTCTTTGGACGGATGACCAAAAGAGCCGAGTCGAATGTCTGCTTGAGAAGACCTCCTGCTATGTGGCAGATTTCCTCAAGGAACAGGATCTTACCTTGTCTCAGCTTCCGGACAGGGTAATGCCGCCATTCAAATTTCACCACCCTTCATAGTAAATTTTGGAGAAATTCTTGAGTAAACATCTGTTCTCCCTTTTGTTGCTCACGGCGCGGATAGAGGTAGGTAGAGTGGGAGGGAGAGAGGTCGAAACTGGGTCAGGAAAGAAGCAGCCATCGGGTTCGAAGAAGTGGATCTCTCTTTCCCCTCCCTCCCCCCCCCTTCCATGCATCCGTCTCTTTCCTTCCTCTCTCAGACCCCCCCCCCCTGAAATGGTCACATGCAAGTGGGCGCACACCACTTTTACCCGCGCGCCACGCCGTTGACTTTCTCTGTTGGCCGGAGGGGGCGGGGCGATCTCTCGCGCGCTCACACGCAACCTGGACCCTAATGGTCCGCTATCGAGGCGCTCGGAGACGTCGGTCGCCCTTGCCGCGAGGAGAAATAAGCGGCCGGAGCGCCACATTCCCTCCCCGCACGGTCTCCCTTTCAATTACCAAAGATACGTATAAGGCAGCATTTCATAATTGCCGACAAAACATATGGCATTGCTCAGGACTATTCAAATTTTAACCTTTGTTCCTCGGCTAGGCTAGTTGAGCTAATAGTCTCTCATAACCTCTTACAGTTTCATAATAAGTGAAGTATAATTTATGTAGCGGTCCCGCTTCAACGATGCGGAATAGATTCGATTTGACCCATTCAAAAGAATGACTTGGGGCGATATATGCATTTCCTATGGTGGCCATATACATAAAGGTTAAACAAAACACTGAAGTAGTTATGTGAACGACATTTCGGCCACCCATTTGGCGACTTGCTCAACTTCCCTCCATGGCTTCCGAACGTCTCTGAAACCCCTTGTTTGCTGGGGCCCCTTTGCTGCGAGTGGAGGGGGAGGGGGCGTTTTTTAAGGTTTGCACTCGTCCCGGGTCGGCTGATGACTTCCTAAAATGCGTCACTTGACCGAATATTTTGGTGCTGTCCACCTGTGCATCACCCTTCGGCCGGCTTCCCGAAACTAACAGTCGATGTGCAAGTCCTTTTTATGTATATATATATATCTATCTATATAGCTATCATTATTCGTAATTTTTTGACGAAAAATGCAACAAATACCATCCAACAGCCACCGAATTCACCTGATTTGGCTCCCTGTGACTTCTTTCTGTTCAATCGAGTTAAAAAACCATTACGGGGAACGCGTTTTAGCAGCCGAGAGGAAGTAATGGAAAAATCGCAGGAAGCACTGATGGACATACCGAAAACCGAATATAAAAAATGTTTCGAGGATTGGATCAAGCGCTGGCATAAGTGTGTTGCAGTCGATGGGGATTACTTTGAAGGGGACAATATAGATTTAGATGAATAAACTTGTATTTTTAATTTTCTGAATAAATTCCGGGAAATTTTTGATCAAGGTAGTATATATATATATATATATATAATATCTTCGAAATGGAACGCTCTTCGGCGACGCACAAATATTTATATATATATATATATATATATATATATCCTTTCTTTGTGTTTCTATATTCTAAAAATCTAAATCTGTTTTTTAAATATTTATATATATATATATATATATATATATATATATATATATATATATATATATATAATCATACAAGTACATTGACATTAAGGACGGTATGCAGAACCAGAAGAAGGAAATGAACCACATTGGCCAAAATCGCATTCAAATACGAAAATCCGCCGATTGGCGAATAAATATTCATTCGCATAGATATATCGTTGTTTATATACGTGATTCAAGTCCCAAACAAGGATACGTTTTTACGCTTATGCTTTGCTCGATTCCACTTTCCCCACCTCTCGTGTGTTCATTCATTTTATGTTTTCCTATCCCTTTTCCTTATAACTTTATCCACGTGAATGAATGTGTTCGCTTTTGGGTGGGTTTTCGTGTTTTAAATTGAATACAAGAGTTTAAGCGCCGGTATGTATCCATTATGTCCCCAATGTTTATCCTTCGATTATTATGGAGGAACATTCTCCCATCCATCCCAATATTTGCACTGTACAATCAATAGATATGCGGAAACCAAGGGACTCCTTTCATTGGGCCCCAATATCTTCCGTGGATGATTGGCGGTTCATTCCTTTCGAGGCTTCGGCCTTGCTGCGCGCCCGACCCGGCTCTCCCCGGGGGCAGCGGTGCCATCTGTGGGCGAGCGGCGGCGGCGATTGCCGTCGTGCTATGGGATTGCCCCTCCATCCCCCCGGCCGTTCATTCATTCCCTCACCCAACCCCCTCTCACGACCGCAGAAAAACCCCCCTTCCCTTCTCCCAAGCAACCCGCCAGACATCATCCCCAGACCGTCATCCGACCCCATCGAGGAAATAATGAAAATTGCAATTGGGGTTCACATCGAACGGTTCATTTACTTTCATCAATTGATCGCTGCGTTCTCAATAGGTCGCGCTTAAAGGGACACCCCCCTCCCTCCCTCTCTCATGCCTACCCTACTCCTTAGTCCGAGTTAATACAATATCTCTCGCCTCGCCTTCTCCCAATGGATAGCGAAAAATATATTGTTAGTTCAACGCCAATTTCAGGAAAAAATTGTCTGAAAATGTTGGCATTTTGCCTTTAAACGCATGTATATAAGTCAGAATGGACTCCCTAGTTTAAAAAAAATCACTGAAGATCGCGCAAGTAAATTAGCGGAGTGGGAGTAGTGGCGTTAGCTGGGGGAGACAACGCCATTTTTAGTATTCACCATTACTACACCAATAGTTCAGGTAAGCATCGAAGCTTTGCCGTGGAAACGTTTTTTAAAAACAAAAATAGTATGGTGGCGACGCAGAGAGCGCTGTGGTCCAGCGATAAAGCGCATTTTCACCTCTCCGGCTCAGTAAATAAAAAAGAGAGGGACGATATGAATCTTAAGGGTTGCAGATGATAAGTCCGCTTCCCCCTCGCCCCCAGTTGATCCCTAAGAGTATATACATGGTAACATATTTAATTGTTTTATAATACAGTACAATTCAATGTCGCTTTATCTTGTTTCATAAATGGTTGCGTAGGCTCTTACTCTTACTCTTAGGTTCTCTTCGTCACTGGCCTGGATGCGTTCTTTCAGGAATTCTTCAATTTTGTCTAAATTCGTGGGCAGTAGTTTTCCAATGTCTTTCAGGGATGTCACTGGGCCTCTTATTTATTTCCTCCAGCTGTCTCTGGTTTTTCTGTGTACATTGGGCAATGAAGTATGCGGCGTTCGACCGTATCTTCTTCGCCCGTTCTGCAACTGCATTCCCCGTCGTTGGTTATTCCCATTCGCTTAAGATAGGCCCGTAAGTTCCCATGTCCTGTTAAGAGTTCCGTTAACTTTTGGCTCATTTCAAATTATAGTTCAAGGAGTGCCTCAATGTCAGGGAAGAATTGTTGGGTTAGCCTTCCCGTTGTTCCTGCATCCCATATTTTCAGCTATTCGTTCAAGATGAGGGTTCTACTTTGTCTCTTGACTGCGTTTAATCGGCTTTGTTCAATTGGTGCGCCTAGTAGATTAGTTACCCCTTTTATCTTTAGATCTGAAATACGTAGCTTGCCGTCCCAGGATTGCGAGGGTTTTAAATTAGCAATATTCAGTAAATAAGTCGGTAATAACCAAAGTTTTCGTTACTGGGCGACTGACAACCCTCGCGAGCTTCACCCAAGACCTCTTCATTGCTCCAAAGTGACAGTTTGGTGCGTTGTGTCCTCCATAGGCATTTTTGGGCCTTACTTTGTTGAATATCGAGGTTCAACTGTTAGTGTGAACTCTGTGCGCTATTGTGAGATGCTGAAGAACTTTTTACTTCCCAAAATGGAAGAGTATGGTGAGACATATGACCCAGAAGCCTTTTGGTTTCAACAGTTTGGTGCCCCGGGTCATACTGCCCGTCGTTCACGCCAAATGCTGCAAGTACAATTTCCCGGCCGCCTGATCTCCTTACGAAGGGATGTTCCATGACCCCCTCGCTAGGCCCTCGATTTGAGCCCGCGTGATTTTTTTCTTTGGAATATCTCAAAGCTGTGGTTTACTAAGTTCGACCAATTACCTTGGAAGCTCTAAAGGAGGCAATTACAGATGCCATCGCCGGAAAAACGCAAGATATGTTGAGAAGAGTTTTCGAAAACTTTTTCGAACGACTCAACATGTGCATCTCTCACAAAGTTCGTAACTTGAATGAAATGATTTTTAAAACCTAATGAAAATAAAATGGCATTGAAGTTAGTTTCCATAAATAAATCCATATTTGATTATCTTGGTTGATTTTTTCACATTTTGCACGTCCAATTAGGGAGTCTAGTCTGGCTCACCCTGTCGTTTCTTTGGGACGGTCTTTCTACGGGAATAATCTTCATGGAAAGTAAGGCCCTGATTATGTTGGAAGGTCGGGTCGTTTATCGTCTGTTTACAGCAGTGAGGCAAAAATAAAAAAAAACAATTGAAATTCCCGCCAAATGTGAAATCCGTTCAGTGATGAGGTTTTTACTGATGAAAAAACTTCAAAGCTGCTATCACTCGTAATCGGGAATTTCGTGCTCTGTATGGACCAAATGTGATGGATGACGTGGAGTTGCGCGTCAGCGTTGTCGTCCGTTTAAGAGTGATCGCAGGAAGGTCCATGTTGATGCTGACAGAAGTGGCCAACGCCGTTTGTGGTAATCAATGAACTGCACCTGAAAATTGATGAAAAATTTCGTGAAAACCGGCGTTTTGTAATGTCTGAAATCTTTAGAAAGTTTTCCACATATGTCAAGATTCTGCTGCATGGACACACGACTGAAAAGTTATGCTATTACACATGTTTTGTTCTCGGCTCGACGTGGAACTTCAAGATATGCCGTCAGCGGTTGCCTGTGATCTCAGGCGATAGAATTTGATTCTGAAGGAATTAGAAAACGTTTTCAGACACATGAAAAATGTTTAAATCCGTTGGGCAAATATGTATAAAAATAATTGAGATATGTAGTTTGGAGATGAAAATAATACATTTTCTGTATCTACTCCCGTGCAACTAGTTTATAGCAAATTGGAGTTTCCCTTCTGTGCCACCCTTGTGTATACCGCAATATCACCGTTGTGTCGATGGTGCATGTATTGGAATTGGGTGAAAGTAGTGAGGGTGGAACAGGAGGAAGCTATTCTCCTCAATATCGGATAATATCGGAGCTGTCCCAGATCTCTCAGCTTTGATATATTTTGGTCGAACGGCCACGTCGTTGATCGATTCTCTGGACCGTGGAGTGAACCAAAATCATCGCCAATATCGCAAATAGCATCTATTGACTCCTCTTGTCCATCTTCCCCCTCCCTCTAAGCTTCTCCGCCTCCATCCGTCTCTCCTTCCATCGTACTATCTCTCTTCCTTCCTCTATAAATGTATCTTTCCCATTAATACGAATTTTTTATCGTTCATTTAAGATTTTAATTGTTAAAAGGATATGATGGATTATTTACATTTTAACTCTTCATAAACCATGTGAATGATTTCATGATGAGAACATTAAAATTAATATTTGTGTGATTTCTCGCGAGTTCGTTCGGGAAAATATAATTGTAAATTTATCGGTGATCCTTGAGTTGGTGTTCATCATAATTCAAGTTCTTATAATCAAGTATCAAACGCATGGACCATGGCTGAGAAGCCTGCATTTTATAAATAATGTTGCATTATTATTACTATTATTAATTGAGCATATAATTGATTTTCGGTGTCTGTGTGTATTATAAGCATTTATTCAATTAATTAATGCTTAAAAATATGAAGTGTAAATATATTTGGGTATAAGTCGTTAATTAGGAAAATCCGATGCAAGAGCTCTGTAGGAGTTTCCCCATATGAGAAATTCCTCCAGTAGACCGCCTCTTAGTTTATTGATGTTGATATTTTGATATTTTAGTACCCTGAAAGCAACCTCTCGGGTGTGTAGCAGGGGGTGAATACACACAAGGTTAATTTTGACCCAAATATGACCCTACCGCGGTCGGACAATGTTATTCTGATCCCTTATTGTTCGTGGATAAGATCTATCTGTCCTACACTTAATCTCTCTCATTTTGATGACATGATCTCTTCTAACGTAATACGATGCGGGCAATAATACATTTTCAACATCACTGCTAAAGACACATACTTCCAATTTATGCAAGAGATTTAATTTGTAATTTAACCTTTGCTCCATGGTGATTCCCAACCTAGCTCATCTAATATTTTGGATACACTGCTAAGTTTATCATAATAATGTTTTAAAAATCTAGCTCCTCTACGCTGCACGCGATCCAATTCGGTAATTAATCCAACTTCATAAGGATCCCATATACTGGCAGCATACGAGGCCTAACCAGCGACGTATACCGAATGAGACCTAACCAGCGAATGAGGCATAACCAGCGAATATTATACTACTCTGTAAACGTTTCATCACATTTACCCATTACTCTTCTAATAAATACTAATTTTTTATTAGTTTCTCCACATATTCACTGTATATTTTTCACCCAGGAGAGGCCGTGAGTGAGGGTTAGCCTAAGTATTTAATCGAGTCTAAACATTCCATTTCGGTGTTCCCAATGCAGTCGGCGTTCGGGAGGAAATTGCTCTTTTTTCAAAAAAATTATCACTGAGCACTTATATAAGTTAAATCCTAATTGCCCAGTATCGCACCAGCTTTGTATAGAATTAGGATCATCTGATAAAACTACTGTGTTCTCAGGATCATGGATAATACAATAAACCACTGCATCATCGGCAAATAACCGTATACTCATAGTGATTACGAAGTCAATGTCGTTAACGTAAAGTAGGAATAAAAGAGAGGTCCGATGGCACTTCCCTGGGGAACACCTGAAGTAACCTCCACTGCAATTGAGCTAACTCCAACTATGGCTACCCTTTGAACCCGACCGTTCAAAAAATCTTTGCTCCAACCCAGGATATTTTCATCTATGCCATAAGCTTCTAGCTTTGAATACATGTGTATGTAGACCTCGACAGGTAACGGAATGCAAAGTTGGTTGCTGTTTGCAACCAGTCTATGTATTCATAACTCATGATAATGCGATTAGGAATTTCGTAATTAGAATACAGTATTTCTGAGAGGAAAAAATATTGTTCAAGTAATTTTGGGGTTGGATTACTTCTCGCTTCATCTCCCGATTAGTAAAGCTCGCATCTTGACTAACTCTCACTTTCCTTGAAAGCTCTGACAGCTCCGAGGTCTTTAGTATCATATCTACAGGGCGTTCTCACATACTAAACTACTTCCCAGCTTTTATCTTTGAGAATATCTTCTACCAAACCTATTCATCGCAAAAGGGAAGCAATTACTACTTAGGTGACGAAATGTTAACAACATTGTTACTTGCGTCCAGCAAATGTGGGTATGCATTTTTAATATTCAAAAGACATGCCACCCTAATTTTATATAATGGTTTATTTTTGGAGAAATACAATTTTTCAATAATATTGAATATTCAAAACTTCCATGAGGTGAGACCTGAGATTTTTCAAGGTGTGCTTTGCTGAGTTGAAAAGGGAGGCCCAGGAATGCAGTCGAGTCGGCGTCCGTCATTGTTAGCCCACGTGGCTGTCACGGAATCGTAGCTATCCGTGTCAAGATGATTGCGGTGCTCATCTCGATCAGTGGCCATATCGCAGTCGTCACCGCAACGCTGGTCACAGTCGTCTTCTCAGGGAGGTGAACCCTGGCGACCTTTAGTGCCCTTAAAAGTGCTTCTAATAGCTCAACGGGGCCGGTCGGTGAAATATGAGCTAGCATCGCCATTTTCATTTCGAAGGCCTTAATACGTTATCCATCAGTTTAAGGCCTCGTCATCTGATTCGCACCGATAATAAACACTTGGTATTAACGTGAATTTTACAGAACAGTTGCCCACAATGGCCAAGACTCGAATCCACGTTCTTAGAATTTCTAAACATTCTGGCAGTGTTCTACATAGGCTGTCTATGAAGTAACTTACATTTGCGTGTAGCAAGCGAAGTAGCTGGACGAACCGAATGTTTGCTGTGTTGACAGTATTGACACACACTCACACACACACTAGGGAGGCAGTACCTTTCGAGAAGCAGTGTTTGGAAGGAGGTGCCACTTGTCGTTTTATTACAGTAGCGAGTCAAAATGAACAATACAATTAGAAATTCTACCAAATGTGAAATCCGTTTAGTAATATGGTTTTCACTGGCAATAAACTTCAAAGCTGGTGATATTTATCGGAAAATTAGTCCTGTGCACCGAAAAATGGATGAGTGACAGTGTTGGTCGCCATTGGCGTGGTTAGTTTAGGAAAGAACGGACCAATATCCATGATGTCCAAGAATCGGCCATCCGTCAGTTAATCTGTCACTAGGCTAGGTCGACCACTGCAGCCCTCATGGTGAACATTGGCGCAGTGGACATTTTTAAACTGAAAGCACCGCTCCCTTACTCCACCTTCGTTCATTATTCCGTCTCCGTACACACTTCACAAAGTTGCCAGTTAATTTCAATTGGCTTTTGGTTTTTTGCCAGTAAAAACCTAATCACAGATCGCACTTCACAAATCGCCGGATTTTCTATCGCAGTGCATATTTTAACATTTCGCAATGTGAGCTAAGTATAAGAAGAACCACAGTCTACCACACTACCACAGCAGATTGCGTAGTCCTGAGTATAAGGACTTTTAGATATCAAGGTGGTGGCTCTAGCCCTACCCAACGCCACACTAGGCCTAAACGTAAGTCATTTATATACATCGTGTTATCATACGCTTGATTTATCGATTGCTATAAATAAAGGTATTGGGAAAGGCAAAAACAAGTTGTACTATAAAAATAGTGCCACCTGTTTTTCGTTTTTTTTTCCAAAATCAGTTCTGTAGTTACAACGAAGAGGTCGAGCCAGAATTTATCGAACAAAGTACTAAATTAAAGCCTAAAGGATAAAGAACTTGTCATGGGCTGTATTTAAAAGATTTTTCAATCGACTTATTTCAAATGGACATTCAGTTTTGCTTCTTCACTCAAGATTTTTAGGCGTTACCCTCTCATATAAAATGAATGCTCGATGATTTTTATTTTTACCATCCGCGACAACTCTTATGTCGCTTGGGAAAACGGTATTTCTGGAAACATTCCCTCCTCTGTGGCCGCCTGTAGTCTCGACTCGAGGTTGCTGTAGAAATTACTGGCCCAATTTGAATTTGATTTACTCTGACTTCATAGCAGAAATTTGAAACATTTTATCAATAATCTCATAAATCCGTCGGCTATTCAATACATACATTTTACATTCTCTTTAAGTACAGTATCAGAATTCCTGCAGTGAAATCATTACATTATCCCCGAATTCTAAACATTAAATTCTTCATCTCGTCACGTGGTACAATCTACACACCAGTTATTCTGTACCTCAATTACAGCTGCTCTGGGCTTTACAGAGTTTGTATAAAAATTATCGGAAAAAATTCCGGAAAAATAGCTTTATTTCAGATATTGCTAGAATACCTCAAAATTCAAAACTACATTCTTTGAGGGTCGACACATTTTTGCCAGAGCGGCTTTTCCACGACTCGAAGGTTCTCTTGTAGGTTGTAGGTACTCAAGGGTACGCGTGCAAGCTTCTTTGGTGGCACCTAGAGTCCTTTGAGAGAGGGAGGATTTTACTTTTACAGGGACAGGAAACAGTCTGCTGGTGCCAAGTCGGGACTGCAAGGGGGTTGGGAAATAGTCGCGATACCATTGCAGAAGGTATTCGCAGGCAGGAACTCGACTCTGCTCTTGGTCGTCCGTCCGCAAGACCTGGACGAATTTAGTGTACATCTCTCGCATCGACAATATTTCAGTGATAGTGGTGTGCACTGTCATCTTATCTATGCCAACATATTCGATCTGCGATCATGCGCACAATTAACCGACAGTTCTTAATGCAGCACTTCACGTTCACGTCGGGAAAAATTGTTGCTGATATTTTTATACAAACCTAGTGCCGTATACCCGCTCCTCTAATGCTAGACGCACAAATTGATCGTCTGCGGTCCCTTGTCCTTACCGATCGTCGGAAAACAGTCCGAATGATAGCTGATGAAATGAATTTAGGAAAATCAACAGTGCACACTACTTTAAAAAAATTCGACTCAAGACGATGGATGGATCCTTCACCATGACAATGCACCTGCACATTCTGCATTGATCGGGCGCCAGTCTCTGGTAAAATATTGTAATCACCATCCTTGGTAATCCTCCTTATTCGCCAGATCTCGCCCCCGGCGACTTTTTCCTATTCCCAAAATGCAAAAGATGTGACATCACTGGGAAGATGTGGACACAATAAAGCAGGAGAAGACGAGAAAACTAAAAAGCCTAACTTCCGATGACTTCCAAGGGCGCTTTAAACAGTGGAATAGAGAAGATAGAATAAGTGCATGGCAACGAATGGCTAGTACTTTGAAGGGGACACGATGTAGACTAAAAACATTTATTGCAACATCAAATTTTTTATCGTCACAGTTCGCATATATATTGGACAGACATTGTACGATGGAGTCATGGACTATGAATTCCGGAGAAATGCCGCCTAGCTGTTTTTCCACATCGAAACACGAGCCATCCTAGAAGGAATACTAATTGGTTGCTGGACCAGAACAAGAAAGCCGACAAACTGAACTATTCGAATGGCATCTGATATTCGAGAACAAAACAGCCGCGCCTACTTTTCAATGGAAACGCGATGGAATTACTCTGTGTTTGTACACACGCGGCTTTCTGCCGCACCTCCCCCCCCCCATGTTTATGTTTCGCCCCTCTCCCCCTGGTGGTTTGAGGCCCCCTCCCCATTGTGGTTTGCCGCCCCCTCCCCCCACATAAAGGAGGAAGTAGAGTCGGCGCGCATTCGACGAGACTGTGGTCTGCGCGTATCGATCTTCGTCTGTTTTTCGGTGCGCTCTCCTCCCCTGCTGGGTGCTCTCGCCTCCGTATCACGCGGGCCGCATCGCATCCGGCCCTCGGGCCTGCTACCCACCCGATTGTCCCGGTCGAGCATCCGGTGGTCCGGCGGCTTTCTCTCCCAACTTCCTTCATTTCCTCTGGTACACCTCAAGGGCATGGCAGGGGACCACCGTCTCGATGCCTTCGCAGGAAAAAAAGCACCAGGAAATGAAAGCAGAGCTGAGGAGGATACCTAGAGAGGGAATAATGCATTCCTGCAGAACTTATGCTCGAGGCGTTTTGGTTAATTTATTTGAAAAAAAAAATTTCTCACCACAAAAAGGTTTTTTAAATTCCGAGAAAAGATTAATTTTCGATGGGTTTTACTGGGAATCGCCGAGACATGGAGGGTTGGCCAAGTAGAGAGGTATCTTCGTGAGATTCTTCTCATTGCAAGACCCACGTAATCTCTTCAGACAAACCTTGAGATGTTACAGATGCCGTCTGTTATCAATATTTACATAAAGCTCAGCATCCCGTCGCCAGATCTCCTCCTGTAATGGGTTGCAGCAGACACGGACATGCGGAGGCTTGATCCCAAACTATTGCACCGACGCTCTCTGTGAAATTGCATTGTCCACGGTACTTCAAGCTTCCTCATTAATTAATGGCGAGTAAATTACATCAAGAAGAAGGGAAAATATATTCACCTTTGCTAGAATAAATATGACATCATCCCCAGAGGGTTAAATGGAGCACTCATGCAAAATATTGCCTTGCTTTGCTCCGATCGTCCCTGAAAGCCTACTCAGTAATTTAAATGCACCCAACCCCTAAACTTGATGATTTCATTTCTAAGTAACTGCCAAAGGAAACGTTTGAGGAAAGTCGTAGGATTAAGGGGCAAGCGCCTTGAATTTCAATTCTTTCCTTCTTCCTTTAGCTTTACCCGCTCGTATTTCTAGAAATAGGCATTTCCATTACGATGTAGTCCGTCCTATTTTGCGTACAGCCAAATCGGAGACGCGCGCTCATTGGTTGATAACGGAAATGAACTGACAATTTATTCTTGATTCGTGAGTTCACTAGTCCTTGGAAAGAATTGGTAGTATTAAGTTTTAAATGAGTTAAACTTAACCCTCGTCGGTCTTCGTGGTGGATGATCAATGTTTACCTAATTTTTTGTCTTAATACGTTTAAATTTTGTCTTTTTTTTAGTGGAAAAGCTCCATATTGAAATGAAATGATATAATTGACTTTTTAATACCATACACTTTATTTAAAAACACGGCCATGGTTTCGAAGTTGAACGTCATCATCAGGTGGTCCTCATTGAAGCGAACTTGGTGTATATGTATACCATCTGATGAGGGAGGAAGGGTTGGTCAGAGATGGAGGGCAAGGGAGTGTGGAGGGAAAAATGATTTGAATGTAGGTGGGAGGAGAAGAGAATTACATCTTTCCAAATGTCAATCGTTGACTTGGAAGAGTGGTAGGTGTAGGAGTGGAGAGTGGGAGGGATACAAAATTTCGCTAGCAAGTTCATCCTAGCAAACAGACGCATTTCAAAATTTCCAACTGCTCCAAAGCATTGAACCTTTTACCTTTATTTTCAAAATGAAGAATTTTTAGTCACAAAGTCACTGCAGTGGTCACTTTCGATAAGTTTATCCGCAAAGAGGGATGTTACATGTACTTATTCTTAGCACATATTTTGTGTTATTTTATCCTTTCTTTAAATTTTTGCCCTGTTTGTCCAATGTACTTAGTTTTACACACTACGGGCACTTAAAGTCATACACTCCACTGTAATGATGTAGTGTATGAATATTTCACGTGCAGGATTTGGTTATTTCCTGTTTCATTCTAGGGGAGCCTTGTTGGGGTTCTCCACCGGGCAGTCATGGATTCAGGTGCCGACGTTTCGACCCATGGCTAACTCCGCCATCCTCCTCGGGGCTTTGATGGAGGGTCATCACTTTCTCCGTCCTCAAATAGCCTGCGCTCAAGCTCGGGTGAATTCTGATTGGTTGACGTTCTCTCCTCTCAATCTACATTTTCCGGATCACGGACTTCCATGTTTGACCCAGGGCGTTTTCTCTTCCTCAATTGAAGGTTCTCACTCTCACAATTCAATATTTCATTCCGGATATCATTTGGATAGTTAACTCGCTGTTATTTGCTTTGCGGACATGCCAAGCACTTTTACGTCGCGGGTCGACCTTGCTGGCAAACCTTGGCTTCTGAAACCATTTTACTTAGGTAAAGATGGTCCTTATGTTATTTCTCAAGAAAGTTTACCTAAATTGGGCAACTGTTGTGTCACACTTTCCAAACAACCCCTATTACAAAAAAAAATGTTTTCGCTCGGGGCGGCCTTCCAAACTTGCCTTAGCCAGCGGAATCAACTTCAATGCATCGGATTTCCTCTCGTGATCTCTCCTCCTTTGACGCACTCGCTCGCAGCACTCTCCTCACCCTCCTGCTCTTCCTACCCGCCCCAACGCGGTGTGTACATGATGTAATTTATGAGTGACCTGAGGAAAAATGCCAGCCGGTTTGGTCAGGTGGGCCATCTGCTGACCCAAAGGTTGCAGTTTTAAGTCCCATATGCGTGTCATGTAATTGCCAACTAATCAAAAGGTTATTCCAATAGGTGATTAAATAGTATTAAAAACCACTCGTCGCCCCTATTAAATGTCCCTCTATTCCCTGGATTCTCTTATGGTACGAGGAAAATACGACTTTTTAAATCGATCCGTTCTACAATAAATCTCCCTGATTTTACTTCCGTGATCTGACCTGTATTATAGTTAGTGGGGGGGCCTGTAATATGCCCTTAACATCCTCAGATAAGTAACCTGCCTCAAATTTATGCGGTAAATTTACGTCTATAATAACATATTCGTCTCTGCAAATGTAAATTGGTATGCATTTTTTTACTTTGCATGTGGTTTTATTTTCTTTTACAGGTGGTTTTATTTTCTTTTACCCCTCGCTACATGCCCATGCGGCGGCTTGTGGGATCTTATGTAGATGTAGAACTAGTAGATCACCAGTCATATATTTATAGCTATTAGTTCATATATTCATATGAATATACATATTAACTCATATACGAAAAGACTCGCACAAATATATAACTGCATGCCTTATTACATAATGCAAGAATTGATTTATAATGTAAGGTTTCCGGTTGAACAAATCATTTTCGCATGACAGATAACTGATTCATTGGATGAATGCACCCTTGTTTTGAATTAAGTCTTCCCTCAGCATGTATATGCGCATATGCACGTTCTTTCATAGTTTTTAAAGAGTGTATTCCCCTTTTCCCTCCCTCTCCAATATTCTTCCTTATCACTTACCTTTCCCACCTGGTGGTGCTTGCACCGCAGGTTTGGCAGTTCTTCAACTTCTGCCTCAAAATATAGTACGTAATATCCTGGAAGGCGACCCCTGTAACTGTCTTTATTGATAGGGAATACTTTTTTCAATTTGGCCTTTATCTCACTATGCATGGGATCCTGCTCTTGTGTCTGGGATCATTGGGAGAAATTATGGCAAAGAGTATTAGATAAAGTACTAGGAAAATCCGCACGATACTTGAAACATTGTAATAACAAGAACACAAGTGTGACTGGTCTATGTGGGGATAAATGCGGAGAGCCACTTGAAGAGATGCGAAGAGAACAAGCGAGACTTATACTTTTAGAAAAGTTCAGATCAAACGAGTTT
Source organism: Hetaerina americana (assembly GCF_022747635.1). NCBI lineage: Eukaryota > Metazoa > Arthropoda > Insecta > Odonata > Calopterygidae > Hetaerina > Hetaerina americana. The sequence continues at coordinate 1,570,184 of NW_027286841.1, forward strand.
GACGATGACACCAGAGGAATTATAATGGCCCTACACTACTTGGGTGGATCAGACCACAAAGATAAAATAAGGGAGATAGATTCCAGTACAAATAGATACAAATACTCGTTCTTTCCCCGGAAAATCAGGATTCATAATAGTAAGAAACCAAAGTCACTAAGCAAAGACATTTGATTTAAAAGTCAGGAAAAAACTGAAAGTTTTGTAGACATTAACGGCATTCGTGGGTGCATTTGCACGTTGATTGATAGAATACGATTTTTATTTGCATAAGTGTAAGTTAAAACGGTTTTCGCTTGCACATTCCATTCGCCTCAGTGGATGTAGATTAGAATGTTTTTTTGGTCCTGCAAGTTTTTTATCCTCTTTGACTGATGGTGACCAAACACCCCACGCCACACGCCTTTGCGACAATTTGCGGAGTATTTTCTTTGATGTAGGTATGCACTTTATGGATATGCTATACAAACGTACCATCTGTGTAATGAGCCCTCCCAAGTGTTCATTTTTTTGCAAATTGGAATGCGAACCGCCAAAAGAAACTCGTCGGCCATCGGTGGCTCTCGTCCCTCGGAGAGATCATCGCCGGTGTGCGCCAGAGACCGACCCTCGCACCAATCCTCAGCGTGGCGCACGGACTCCGTCTCACGTCGCTGACGAGTCACGCGAGCCGTCGCATTCGCCGTTACGTGCCTCGTGCCGGGCCGCGGGTGGCGCCACGTGTCATGGTATGCGGGAAGACATCTGGTTTTTCGACGCGTTAGCAAATCCCGACCTGGAATCCAATTCGTATCAATTAAAAGCGAGAACCCGTCCACGCCCCGAGAGGAAGTCGAATTTCCTCCCTCTCCGTTCCTGGAAACGCCTTCCCCGTTACTCCGGCAAACATCCGACGGGATGATTGCTTTAATAACGCCATCGCCTTGACCATCGGGTGCCGTGCAGAAGGGTGGGCCAAGGGAATACCATGTTCCGGATGCCCTGTCCGTAGTAAGGGACCGCAGTACGGCGACAATCGCGTCACCGCGGGCCGCACGGAGCAATTCAATCCATTCGGGTCCTTCTGGTTTCATAATGAGGGCTAACGTTCGCCTTGGGCTGTATCAAGGGATTACCGAAAATGTCTATTATAGTTTTGAATATTTTTTTCGTGTGAAAATATCGAGAATTATTACACGACATGAGTAAGGTTATCACATCCTAGTCCACGATATTGTCATGCGCAAGTGGTAGTGGTTTTCATGGGAGGCGACCGACAGCTGAGACCATTAGGGATGGATGGGAAAGGAAGGGTGGAGAGAAACCCGGCGTCGGCATTAGCCTACTCTTGTCGAAATGCGCCGAGGGTTCCACAGTTTAACGTCCCATTCGACGGACAGCGTACTCCCTTAAAGTGCTCTCCACAAAGCACCTCAAGTAGGGATCGGGATACTGCTGAAAAAAATTCTTGTCTCCAAGATTTGAACCCGGGTCCTCTCGATGGGAAGTTTGTACGTTAGCCACCACACCATCATGATCCCCGCGGAGAATGGAGCTTTGCTAAATGGCAGAAATGTGTGAAATACCGTTTCAATCGATGTTTTAGTCGCTTTTATTGTTCTCTCCTCGTCGAAGGCACAGATGCCATCAAATCAATGAATTCACCATAAATATAAAATCGGATGTACCTCAAGCAGTCTGGTGACTGAATCACTTCACTGAAGCCTGCACGTTAGCCACCGCACCATCAGATCCCCGTTATACGCAATTTCCATTCACTAAGCATCACGCATTAAATAGGAATGTCTTACAGCACACTATTTTTGAAGGACTGAATATAATAACTGAACGTATTTTTTTAAATTTTAACCGTATATTTAAAAAAATGAAGTCAAAACTGGGTTACATTACGGGTAGAAACGGAAGAAATGAATTGAATGTAAGGAGTTGAAAAGGGATGACGTCAAGGTGGCATCCTCTTCCCACAATTTCAGAGGTCTTCCTCTCCGAGCGACGTGGTGTTCCTCCCTTTGGGACTTAGCTTACCGTTCGTTCAATTCCCGTCCGAATCCCCGCTCCACTTCACGATGGCCCTCTGGCTTTCACCTCATTTCATAATCAACCCCCGATCAACAACGCATTGAGGGATTTTCACGGTGATAGACCCAATCAATGGCGTGCTGAATTACATGATCCCATATCAGTGCCTCGTTTCTCGGGCCATGTTTGCCGCGACGTGCACCGATAAACCTCCCCCTCGAAAGGGTAATCGTCCAGCTGCCTTTATCTCGCCCGCATCAAAGAGGGGCAGGCTGCATTCGCCGTTGACCCCTGCTCCGTTTTCTCATCATCTTCCTCCCCCTATCCCCCTATTTCCCTCTCCCTCTCTTCTTGCCTGACCGCAGAACATTGATTAAAATTATTTTTCTTGATTCATTTCTAATTCAACGTCCATTATAAGTTTCCGTGAATCTAAAGATGACATTAATATATTTTCTGGCATTAGAAGTGTATATATAGTTTTTTTTACACGCGCAGACCATCGGATGAGGGACATTTTTGTATGGACGAAGCAGTGAGATGCACTTAGTGATTGAAAATATTTTTACAATTCTAGGAATTTTCTCGGTATTATTGTAGTTTAAGTCAACATTTTGAAATCATTAGTCGTCCATAAATTAAGTTTATTCATTATGTCTGTTGACATTCGCTCTCTCTGGCTTTTTAGCATTGCTATTAAATGAGTTAATACGAGAGAATTCCTGTGTTCTCGAGCCGGTACCCTGCATTCGTAATGGGTTACCTGCATCAAATGCCTAATAGTGTCTGCATTGGTGCCGGAAAAATCTAAAATTTATGAACACATTTTTTAAAAACAAACTAAAATTGGTACATATTGCCTCCTGGGGGTTATTCTGTTTAGTCAATGAGTATGTATCATTGCTTGGGGGAATAGATTTCAAGGTATATATTTCTTTTTCTTGGTTATTATTTTATCATCTATCGAAAACTATGAAAAATGCAATATTGTGATAGATTTGAGTTTTTAATTCAATCGGGCCACTCAATGAGCATTTTCTAATCGAGACTTATAGTTTGGCACCTAAAAAATACGTACTCCAGGCGTATGTAATTGCTTCAGTAGTACGTTCAGTTTTCAGACTAGCATCTCTCCGCAAATGAACAATTTTCTTAGCTTACTATAATTTTTTGTTGATTTTTTGTCAACTTGTCGACCTCCGTATCGCAATTATGTATCATAGTGAAAGATAGGGACTTAAGCTGACATTTTTGCAGGTATTTAATTCATAATTATTCTTTAGATGAGTTCATATAGTAAGTTCAGAATTGTTATGGTCTTTTTTACACCATTAATAGATGGATAGAGGTCTTCATTTGGGCAAAATTAAGACCTAATGGTCCCTGCTTACATTTAACCAATCGTCGTATGCATTTCATTATGCACAGATTTGCACATTGATAAGAAAAGGAATATACATATATATATATATATATATATATATATATATATATATATATATATATACACATACATACATATGTACATATATATACATATATATGTATATATACATACTTACATAAATATATATATATATATATATATATATATATATATATATATATATAAATAAATTAGGACACCTACGCATACTCAAAGTAAATGACAATGAATAAAGAGAACAATAAAACAAGGAAAGTCAAAGCAAAGAATTAATTAATGAGGTGCGGCCTATGAGCGAAAGAAAATAAACTCCAGTGTATTTATTGCTATCTCAACTCCAGTTTATAAAAAGTATCGGGAAAAAGTTCCGTCAAAATCATTTATATCAAATATTGCTACAATGCCTCAAAATTCCTCATAATACATTGCTTGAGACAGCGGTTTTTCCACGACTCGAAGGCACCCTGATAGGCGGATTCCGGAAGGGCCTTAAGGGTGCAAGCGTGGAAGATTCTTCGACCGCACTTAGAGTCCCATGGTGATGTCCTTTGAGGGAGGATTATACTTTTATAGGAATAGGAAATAGGCTGATGGTGCCAAGTCCTGACTGTATAGGGGTTCGCGATGGCGTTGTAGAAGGTCTTTGCAAGTAAACACTCGACTCTGATCTTGCTCGTCCGTCTGAAGACCGTAGACTTTTCGCATTGCCGAATTTTCCGTGACAATGGTGTTCACTGCCATCTTATCAATGCCAATCTAACCGTACGAGCTGCAATCACGGGTACACTTTACCGACTTTTTGACTTCAGCACTACACGCACAAATATCAGGAAACAATTGTTACCGATACTTCCGATACAATGTTTGTACGTGATCACGTGCAGAGGATTGGGGGAAATGGTTTGACACGCAGGGAGCTTCAAGGGAAGTCAGTCACTCCGGGCCCAGGTGCATCAGATCGACGGCTCCTCAAAAGATTGATGGGGAAGACCTTGGTTCACCCTCCTTCCCCCCACCGCCCCAAGAAGGAATATCCCAATTACTTCGGAAATATCTCCAGATCGTTGGGTCGGAAACAAGAAAGTTGGACTTTCTTGTTCGTTTTTTCCCGTTCTCATTTGTTCCGCGGCTCTAATGAACGACTTATTTGATCCACAAAGTCAATCAACGACTTGGATATTGAATATTCCATTGCCCCTCTCAACCTCCCGCCCCTACTTCGATATCTGAAATATAATTCCAAACAAGAGTTTAATAAGTGATTCTCATGTTTACCTCCAATAAAATTTGGTTAAAAATAATTTCACATATCTCATAAATGAAAAACTAAACGAAATTGATTGTTTGACAAATTTTTAACGTTGTAAAAAGTAATTTATTGCTTAAATTCAATTGGCTGAACTGTAAAATGTATCGATTATATTTCACATGTGGCACCGCGAACCAATTCAAATTTCCCTCAATTTCCCTCGTTGCAGTATCAAAGATCAAAGAAGTACTGAGTCATATCCAAGCTCTAACAAATGTATTCAATGTGGTGGAAGTGGGGGGCTTGAATTAATTGCGATGCTATTCCTATAATTTACAAATGTCATATGATATAGATTAATGGCATTTATAAAGCAATATGATTAATGAAAAGAGATTAAAGGTAATTTGTATTTCGCCTTTGACTGAATACAGGAGTAAATTTTATGCATTTTTTATAGATGATAATCGTAAAAAAATATTCGCGATGAAAAGAGAGCCTTTTTATTTTTTTTAATGTTTTGCGATTTACTATAATTGTGATTGGATGCGTTCTAAGGGTGCAATTTCAATTGGCTGTTACGTGTATGTCGGCATTAGCGAGATCAATCCGTCGATCGACGCGGATGAACCGACCTGTTGCTTAAGAGACGGTGGGATGCTGACTGGGCGGGTCCAGCGAGGTCTCGGGATAACATCTGCGAGTGATTTTAATGCCATTCCGCCGACCGACTCGGTTGTCGGCTGATAAAGAGTGCGAAATGCGCTCTCTAATCCTCGCCTTAGCGATGGATAGGGGGATGGAGGGAGCGAACCTGACGTCTTAAAAGCGTAAATCTCTCTTCGTTTCCTTCCTTGAAGATTAGAGGTTATCTGCAGATTCGAGGGAAGAAAAGAGCCGCGTAAACATTAATCAAAGAACTTTACACTACCGTCTTATGTTCTACGTATTCTGGAAATTAATAGAAGATGCTGCGTTTCAATCCAACCTCTAGCGTGTATGCTACTTCCATGGGATAGAAGGAAGTATTCGCGAAGATGTGCAAATTAAACGGAAATTCTAATGATTCTGTTGATATACCATGTCTTACAAGTGTCTCATTGTATACGGTGTTAAGTTATTTATTATCATGTGCCAATATTATTATTATACGTTTAAATATTATCATGAATAATTTATACCATATGTTTCTCCGTCTCAAATAATTTTTTCGCAATACTTTATCACCGATTTAATTATGATATTTCAATGTTTTATGGGCAGAACGAAGTCTATTCCAAATATTGCTTAGTAAAATTTAGTTAAGAATTCACTGCGCACATTTTTTTAGAAAAAATTGTTTATTAATTTTAAGTTGGAGAATATAAAATACACAAATATATATAATTTTTCATTTTTGAGACCAAGTATCATAATCTTCATGAATATTCTGATCTTCTTGGCGTGGACTCTTGGTGTGGCCCAGAGTGATCGTGCTCGTTTCTGAGAATCTCTCTTCGGACTGCACTTTCGATGTTTATTTTTCTCTTTTCTAATATTTGCGAAAATGAAATATTTTTATTATTAGATAATCTACCGGTTAAGGTAGGTTTTGCACGGACACAGCTGCCAAATAAATATTTGTGACTCCTAACAAAACAAAACACAAAATCCCGCATTCCACCCTCCATCAGGTCCCTTTTCATCCCTGAGTACTTCCTTCATCACGTCCAACATCCCTATTCTGTTCCTACCCTTTCCTCGTTTGCCTAACATTCTCCCCTCTATTACAGTCTTCAACTTTCCACTGCCGACCAATATGCTCTTCATCCATTTGTACTGCCTCCTTAGGATTTCTCCCAACAAACCCCTATCTTCGCCCACGATACCAAGTACTTCTTCATTTATTTTCCTTCCGGTCCATTTCACCAGCCACTTTTCCTGCTTCGATAGGATTTCCCCCAACAAACCCCTCTCTTCGCCCACCATACCCAGTACTTCCTCGTTTGTTTTCTCCTCTGTCCATTTCACCTTCTCCATTCTTCTCCACACCCACATTTCAAAAGCTTCCAGTCTACGTCTATCCTCCTGCTTCAATGACCACGTTTCCGCGCCGTACATAGCTACGCTCCATATCAAAGTTTTTACGAGTCTTTTCTTAACATCCTTTCTCAACGTCCCTCTCATCAGCTCCCTCCTCCTTGTGAAAGCCTCTTTGCCTAGCGCAATTCTTCTCCTTACTTCCCTACTAATTTTATCATTTAAGTTCAAAACACTTCAATACCTAGTTGTACCAAACCTGGAGATTAAATGCATGTGCATACGTGCATTTTAAACAAAAAAAGCAAGATTGTCAAATCGCCGCCAGTGTAGAAAGAGGTCAAGAGGAGAGCAGTGATGATTTTTCACAGAGATAAGATAGAGTTGATTTGGTGAATGTGCTCGAGGATACGAATTCGGATCAATGATGTCGATAAGACAATAATTGGAGAGGAGAAGCGGGCAAAGAACGAGCATTTGTGGTCATCTGGGTTGGGCATGTGGTAATTAAGGAGTGCCTCCGAGTATGTCTCGATGAATGGAACTTCGAAATTGAAAAAGGGAAAGCAGCAGCTCAGAGCAGACAGTGACGGATTTGTCTGTGCTGGGTATGCTTTCTACATATGTGGTTAGTATAAAAAGTATCGGAAAAATAGATTTATTTCTGCTATTGCTACAATGCCTCTTAAAATTCTTTAAAGGACATCCCTTTAGCGTCGACACACTTTTTCCAGCGGTTTTTCCTCGACTCGTAGAAGACTCCTTGGTGGAGGGATTCAGGAAGGTCTTTAATGCTACGCGAGCAAGCTTCTTTGATGGGACTTAGGGTACCATTGTGGTGTCCTTTGAGAGACGGAGGATTTCACTTTTGGGAACGGGAAAAAGTCTGCTGGAGGCCAGTCTGGACTGTAAGGGGGTTGGGGACTCGTCGCGATGCCGTTTCAGAAGGTCTTCGTAAGCAGACACACTCGACTTCGTTCTTTTGGTCGTCCGTCCAAAGGCCTTCGGGAGGACGAGTTTAGCGCACATCTTTCGCATCGCCAAATTTTCAGTGATAATGGAGTATGCTTTCACCTTATCCATGCGAATACGCGATCTGCTATCATTCGCACACTTAACCTACGGTCTGAATTCTGCACTTTCGCGCAATTCAGTGAAAAATTGTTACCGATACTTTTTATACAAACCTCGTATCATGCTTCCAGAATATGATTTCGGTGATTATAAACGTATAATTAAGACAGAGAGGAATCAATGAACACATTGCGTGAATGGGGAAGACTAAATTTATTAATCTTAATGGAATCATGAGGAACGGTTTCTACGTAGTTTGAGGTCGAGGCCGAATTGATTTGGGGACCGCGGCCGTAAAACCGTAGGTATTCAGCGGCCGTCAGTCACCATGGCGATGATACGGCTGCTGGGGAAGGACGAGTTTCCATCCCCTATTCAAATGCAATAGCCGCGTGGAGATTGACGCGGTGAACCCCTCCCCCTCCCCTTGCCTTTCCCATTTAAACCCTCTTACCCTGATTGGGGAGCGCGGGGTTGATGACGACTAGAGACGGAGGAGCTCACTCCTCTCCCATTCGCGTGTTTGTTGTAATTTTCGATGGCTTTTATTAAACGAGTCATAGCATTGTTATGGCGCGAAAGAATTCCACCCCGCGTTCCCCATTTCCCCCTTCCCTTCCCTTCATCTTCATTGAGTTTTGATTTTGAGGTCCAGCACGGCTCAGTTGCAAAGATTCTCAGCGGTTTGCCACGACATTTCTTTGAGTTCGTTTTTTTTCGATCGCCACGACTGTAAGAATGAACGATGCACGTGAACAGGAGGCCTACGCCCCAGTTTTTACGGGAAATAAAGTGAACGTGGTATGTGCAATAAATGCGCGACCTGGTGCAATCTGGTGGCCATGACGCGGACTACAGCCCCGCCCACTGGCGGAGCTAGTTGCCGGAGAACCAATGAGCTGTATGTGCTTGGCGGATCGTCGAGCTGTGCGTATGGTGCCAGTTATATTAGTCTCCGTTGTCCTTGTTTTTACTGCTTGTTGAAAATGGTAATTGACGAAATTACGGAGCAACGAATCAACATCAAGTTTTTGGTGGAGTGAGGTAAAAGGTATCAAGAAATAACAGAAATGATGACAGCTGTTTACGGTGATAATGCTCTGAAGAAAACTTCCGTTTTCAGTTGGATTAAGCGTTTTGAAGATGGCCGACAAGACGCCACGGATGATGCAAGGCCGGGACGACCTTCAACCACCTGTGTTGACGACAACATTGATCGTGTGCGGTCCCTTGTCCTTAGCGATCGTAGAAAAACTGTCCGAATAATAGATGATGAACTGAAATTCGGGCAAATCAACAGTGCGCACTCAAAATTCAATCACCTTGATCCTTGATCATCCCCTTATTCGCCAGATCTCGCCCCCCGCGACTTTTTCCCTTTCTCAAAATGCAAAAAATTGATGAGGGGAGATCACTGGGTGGATGTGGGCACAATAAAGCGAGAAACGACGGGAACGCTAAAAAGCCTAACTACCGAGTATTTCCCAAGGTGCTGTAAACAGTGGAAAAGAAGATGTAATAAGTGCATAGCATAGTAAATGGAGAGTAATTTGAAGGGCACAATTTCGATGTAGACTACATTTTGCACAATAAATTTTGTAATGGCATCAGGTCGCGTATTTATTGGACAGAGTAGTACGCTCTCCGGATATCCGTCGACAGTCGATGGAAAGTTCCGTCGGCGAGGATACCACACGGAGTCACATTCTATTCTATTCCAGACTCACGACGCTGAGCAACACAAAGAGGAATGGCTTGTCTGTAAAAACACCATATTGCACGATAAGGGTATAATAAGGGATGCGATACCTTATGACCTGTATTTAATTTCCTATTTGATATGATTTTAATATCCGATCTCAGAAATTAATATCCAAGTAAGTGATATATAACGTGGTTAATTTTTAGGTCGGAACTTTGTGAAAGTCTATTTTAGCGGTGACATAAAATAAAATAAATGAGGCCGGGCTGATTTCTCCGATCTGATCGTTTTGATCTGAGGATAATTTGTCAGAGATAAATTAACCATAGTTAATTTGTACCAACGAAATCATCTGCATGGGTTTCAGTTACACTTTCCCCGAGGTTAAAACAAAATTAAATTCACACGCGCCGCTTCTCTAACACTATCATTTTCACCTACACAAGGACTTGTGCAGCAAACGTGTCCAAGCTGAGACAAGAATCGCTGTTGTGCGGACACAAGTCAAGATAGAGCCACGAGCAAGGCGGTGTTTTACTTCGCATAGGCGCCGCTAGAAGGCGACACCTCATTGATTGTGAATCGTCTAGCGGTTGGCTCGTATAAAGATCAGTCTCATCATTTGTTGTACATACCTGGTATAATCTATGGGAGAAGCTAAAATATTTTTTATTTTAGTTTTCCATCAGAAATATTATGATCATGGTGAATTTATAGTGAAAATTTGTTTTATATCTCCAAGGATATTTATATTTTCATCGCAAACTTCTTGGTTAGTCATAGATGAAGAGATAAATAAAACCCTTTGCGTATACATATTAGCTCGGAGGCAACGGGAACGAACAGTATGTGTGGCTTACGCAATATCTGCATCTTTGCCAAACGCTGATTATCAGTCAACTAAGAAAACACTAAATCATCAAATGGCAAATAAAATAGTGAAGAAGGCATTTTTTTCAAACTCGTTAATGGGTAAATATTTCGAATGGAAAAGAGGGTTACCGAGAGAATTTTGTACTTTTCTTATCGGTTATTTAAACATTTCGCTATCTCTGTATACTTAAACATTATATTTTTAGGTAATCATTTGTTGGAAATTCACTTGAATAAATATTTCCTTGAATATTTATAACCTTAATTGAGGGTTAAGCGCACCTCAGGTTGTCATACATTTCATTTAGTTCCTAAGTTACCTCTTGTAATTGACACAACCTCATTCACCATTCGTACAGGTATTGACCTGCAATATTATTTTAAAATTGTTTCATACTCTTGTAACTTTTATAAATACAATCATGCTTATTTTATACTACGACGAATAATCCCGGGAGTCGGACCTGCAGACATGGGATATGTTTATTTCACGCATTTACAACTGAGGCATAAACGGAGTTCTGGGCTGATTCAGGCCCGTGGGCCGCGTGCTGGCTTCAGTAATTATATAAATTAAGCAATTAACTTAATTCATGAAATCACCGCTTCCTGCCTGAAACTCTACGGTACTTCGAAAATACTCCCCCAAAATTAAACCAATTCTCGATTTCCGCCTAGCTAAGCCACGCGGTTTTTTTAAAGGTGTCGCTTAGGAAATTGGACCGAGAAGTTATGAGCATATTATTTATTTCCTGACCTGCAATTTCCACACACACCAGCTTAATTTCGTCCGAATCGATCAAATAAATGCAAGTCAGCGCGGAAAATCATGCTAAAGTATTTCATTACGGTTCGAACGTGTGTGTATAAAATATACGCGAATCGAGGATTTAATATTTCCAGTCCTCGATGTAAATTTACGAGTCCAAGTTGTACTGAGCGATTTCAGACTAAAGGTCCCTCCGCTCAGTCGTGAGTAATCTCGGAATGAATTTAGCAAACACGCAAGCAATTCCCAAATTCTCATTCAAAATTTCCCAAAATTTCCCTTTGGTCCCCAAAGGTCTTCTGTGTCATTTCAATCGTCTCCGTACAACTCTTGCCGAGACTGAAGCAAAACTTGATTAACATTCGTTGATCCGTTCTTTCTGTCGTTTTCAACAGTAAACGAATGCGACGAACGGAAAACACACGTTGGACACACGCTGCGTGCGATCCAAGGCGTCCGGCCGGGAACTACGGCATTCAGGGAGCTCGTGAGGGATTACTGGTTTAGCTCATACCCCGCAGAGACAACACGAGCGCTCTGGCGCGAATATATGAACGAAGGTCGGATAGTTTTCGGACACTCCTCTTAATCATCAGCAGTGAGGTATTTTGCTTATTTTTTTAAAGCTTAAAAGGCAATTAATTGAAATATTTTCAATAGAATGAAATTGACATTTAATTTTTGCGCACCATTTTTGTTACAAGCCACTCGATATTAGATGGAAATAACTGCTAATGAGCACCATTATGATGACCAGTGCATGTGCACCAAATAAGGCCGCCAGGGTCGATGCCACTCTCCCCACCCCTCCCTTCGGAATGATCTAGCGATCCAATGAAAGAAGCATCGATGACGCGGCCGCGGGCTGCATCGGAGGTGAAGCCCGCGATGTTTGCGTGGCGACGTGGGTGGAGGACGATTCCCCTTCCGCATCGACGGCCATCGTCGCCCCAATCAACAGCGCACGCTGTCCCTTCCAAACCCTTTTGAACTGAAAGAGGCTCTTGGCTGGAAATCCCACAGGGGCAAAAGAAAGAATAAAAAACTAAAGAAAGTAAACGACGCGCTGTGAATAATTAAGCTAAGGTACCCTAAATGCAGACTCAGATGAACTACCAGTTAAGACTTTAGCATGAACTATACCGCTATATGGATCGGAAACCTGGAATGTAAGGCTGAAGGATGAAAATGGACTTTAGGCTTTTGTGGTTAACGGAGAATAATGAACAAAATATGTTAAAAAAAAGAAAGGCTAACGATGAAGTTTTTAGTATGGTAAATCGGAGAACAATTGCTAAAAAATATTCAAAGAAGAAAAAAAAGTGGTTGGAGGAAATAATTTGAGCTAACTTGAAATGTTTTAGGCCGTAATAGAGGGGGAAATGTCAGCAAAGATGGTAATAGAGAACTGAATAGAATAGAAGAAAGGATGGAGATAGGTTTTAATTATGAAGAAGTGAAGGAGGAAATTATTTAGGGTATGCCATGTAGATGAAGTCGACGCGAAGCATTATTGTTGTAGAATTAGTCGCCAGGGGCCGCCATAAGCCTACCTGAATTGGATAGCATTGCATTTGTATAATGGTGATATTTTGAAAATACTGTCAATTTTCATGGTATGCAGCGTGGTATGGCTGACGTTATGGAGTGCTCCGAATAGAAATGTTGAGTTTCACAAATTAAAAAGTATTTGGCAGGCTCCTTTCGTTGTTTCCAAGTCATTAATACCGGTTATCACACTCCGTGATACAAATTGACAATAAATGAGCACTGATAATGATATCATAAGACATCTAAACTGGTCGAATACAAACATTTATGGAATGGGAAATGTCAATGACTCCTTTCAATAATCTCTTGTTTTCGTAAACATCAGTCAGGACCCTATAGTCGATGCTAAAATTCAGGTCACTCCATTATTTTTCATAACATTCCGGTCATTTTCTAACCCTGCATGCACAGAGTAGTCCCATTCCACCTCCCCCCCCCATGTGCGTGCGTTTGTTTCGCCACTCTCTCCGATAACGCTTGGGTGCGCGTCAATTCCGGTTGATTGGTGCGTTTGCGATGCGAGGCACGCAAAGAGGAGGAGGGGTCTTGTCGATTGCCGATGCGTTCGGGAGAGGGGGGGAGGATGGGATGGAGTGAGGGGGGGCAACAGATAGCAGCAGCTGGTCCACTCGCTTCCCGCCCCCCTCCCCCACTTCACTTGAAGAGGCAATTGAGATACGGAGCGTCGGGAGTCGGAATGGCGATGATCCCGTCGGAGATAGAAGTTATGCGTCACGTGAGGGCGGCCCGCTCCCGCCTGCATGTCTGGGGCAGCTGCCCGCCCTGCACCGCGCGCGATTCGACCGGCGACCCGCGGACGTTCCCAGCGTTCGATTCAAGGGGCGGTTGGGTAGCCTCCCGCCCCTGGACTCCCTCGCCTCCACTCCTGTCGGAATTCGATGTTTTCGTTCCACCGACTGCTCTTCAATAATGCCTTCAATAATACAATAACAATAAGGAACAATAACATTAGAACAATTCAACAATAGAACTCTCCGAAGGTCGAAATTTAACAGCAACCATATTTTTCCATTGGGCCAGTATCACTTTAATTGGTGATGGCTCTACGCCTTGAAACCTAGGTCGTCTAAAAAGATATAATTTTTGAGGAAATACCAATGGTATTCTTATGAATCGTGGAAATGTAAGTCGCCTGGTTCCGCTCAATTTTTTAAATTCTAATTCCAAAGTCCTTCTTGCCCCAAATCTATTAGTACTACTGGTGCCGATGATGTCGACAGTAAGACGTCACTCTCTACCCTTCTCAACTAAATCAAGGAGCCAAGGATCTTACGTTCTCGCTCTCGGGGCAACGTTCTAATCATTGAAATCTGGTAGTTACTTGGGATTATGGCTTGAGTGCAAGTCGAATGGCTGAGGTGAAGAAAAATAACCGAAGTCAATGACGAGACGCCTTGGCATATTGATTCAATGTTCGTTACGCATACTTTCTGATCAAGGTGTGGAATTCTCGGCATCTTAAAAAGACGTCCTATTTTAAAAATATTATATATGATATTTTTTAAGTAATCTACCGGTTAAGGTAGGTTTTTGGACGGACACAACTACCAAACAAATATTTTATTACTCCTAACAAAACACAAAATCAATCATCCTACTCTATATCAGGTCCCTCTTCATCTCTAAGTAATTTCTTCCTCCCTTCATCCCGTCCAACATCCCTATCCTGTTCCTTCCCTTTCCTCTTTTGCCCAACATTCTACCCTCTATCACAGTCTTCAACATCCCACTGCCGGTCAACACCCCCTTCATCCACTTTTCCTGCCTCCATAGGATTGCTCCCAACAAACCCCTCTCTTCGCCCACCATACCAAGTACTTCCTCATTTGTTTTCTTCTCTGTCCATTTCACCTTCTCCATTCTTCTCCACACCCACATTTCAAAAGCCTCCAATCTACGTCTATCCTCCTGCTTCAATGACCACGTTTCCGCTCCGTACATAGCTACGCTCCATATCAAAGTTTTTACGAGTCTTTTCTTAACATCCTTACTCAAAGTCCCTGTCATCAACTCCCTCCTCCTTGTGAAAGCCTCTTTGCCTAGCGCAATTCTTCTCCTTACGTCCCTACTACTTTGACCGTGTTGGTCCAAAACACTACCGAGATACGTAAACT